>NW_026459868.1:0-69892 GCF_021730395.1 Mercenaria mercenaria
GATCAAAAACTAGGTCGCCCGGTTAAATCAAAGGAAAAGATTGTGAACATTATAGAGGTCACAGTTATGACTCAATCGTTATGAATCTTGGTCAGAATGTTTGACTTGATGATCTCTAGGATAAGTATGAAGCTGAGTCGTGTGGGGTCAAAAACTTGGTCACCCGGTCAAATCAAAGGAAAAGCTTGTTAATAGACTTTGATATATTTCTGTTTTCCTGCTTCGTCGGATCTTTAACCTGTTGCTCTGCTTTCTGCAACAGCATGCAGAACACGCGTAAATGATTGGCTAAAAGCTTTAAGAAGATCCATTGAAAGCATAGAATTCAAGTACTAATCAAAATAATAGAGGGATTTGTTTGGCTGAGGTTATTCATGAAAGGTTTAGAAAGGTTAAATACCCCTTATACCCTCTAGCACCAGCTTAAGGTGGAATAGCACCTTGTAATTTTTTTACAACCCGCATATGATTTTGATATCAAATTAAATTTAGAAGTTACCGGCGTGAATGTGTAACTGTTTCCTTAGTTACTAGTGAAAACGTTTTAGCTATGACGTCGCAAACATTACATGCACGTCTGTTTTGGCGCCACGTTAAAATGCGATAAAAAATCGGTTTATTTTCTCTCATTTATTTATTTTTCTATTTTCAGCAATGAAACTTACTCTTTATGTGTGATATACAAAGGTCTATGGCGCTAGACAGTATTTGTCCTTTTATTTTAAAAAATTATGAAAAAATGAAGAAAAAAAACAGTCTCAATTTTTTAGTTTTTAGAAAAAAAATGGCACACTTGTCAAATTAATGGATAAACGGCTCGAAATTTTTTTGCCAAATTTTTATATTTTCAAGATAAATTTATGTTTGATGAATATTAAAAAAATAAGTACTTTTACCATCCAGTTATTTTTTAATTAATGATTTTTAAACATATACGTCAGTAAAATGTGACGTCAAATATAAACTCTATCTAATTAATGTTGCGTCAGTAAAATAATATGGATGAACGATACAATACTTTTTCACTCACGATTTTTTGTATGTGCTTTATGACAAAATAACAAAGTATCAGCTTCAAGTATTTTTGCATTATGTATTGTTCTTTAAAAAATTACTTTATGTTAAGTGTATTTATGCATGTATAACGTGACATATTACGTACTTTTCCCTGTGTGGAGGTAATAATAAAATTCTATTCTGTTTTTATTTCGAAATTTTTTTTTTTACTGGAAAACAAATCATCTTATAGGAGAAATAAACCACTGACATAAGTGAAAAATGTCTTGCATATCACAATTTTGTTTTTAGATAAACAAAAGGCTATTGAATGAAAAGAACTCAAGCGGGTTATTGCATTAATCATTTTCATAACAGTTGGGAAAAATGTATTATTGCATTTAGTTTTAAACATATTTTATTCCCAGTAATACATATACAAATTAATACATACATCATAGTTTGAACAAGATAATTAGGAAAGGATAAGAGTCTTATAGAATTATTGATTTGATTAAACATTCGATATAGGTTGTTTCCACGAAATGCATCGATCCCAAACTGTTACATGTACGTGCAGTTAACTTCTTTGGATGTTAAAAAAAATTGCACAATTTTTACAAATGAATTCTCTTTTTCCCCGCTACACATAGTTAAAAGTATAACTTATCTATGGAACCCCATTGGGGACATGATTTCCGTACTTCCATTCTGATTCTAACTTTTGCCCCAGGGCTTCCAACTTATCAGATTTGTTTTACGGGTGCATTTTAAGCGTGTACAACGAAATTGCACAAGCTGTCCTATTCTGAATTTCAACAACTGGGAGTTTAAAAAAGTACGAAATTTGGAAATGAAATGCTACTCGTATAATTTATGTGCACTTACAATAGCGCTGAAACGTCATTAAAATTGACTTTACATTTTCATTTCTATCAAAATATAATGACAATGATTTCATTTTTATGATCTGTTAGTAACACTAGCACTTTTTCCGACCTTCCATTTAAATATTTATGCGTATTCCCTGCTCACGCATGACATCTTATCTTGTGTGTCATGCGCGCATATAATCTCCTGGCATGACATCTTACCCCTTCCTTGAATAATGCATAGACGGGGAACATTGGGTCTCCCCCATCATTCAAAAGTGGAAAGCCGCTATATGACTAAAATTGTGTCGGTGTGACGTAATTTCAACATCTGTCTGTTTAATTTTTGTTGCTCCACATTGGGAAATGCTAATGCTTGCCTCAGTGTGATGATTTTTTTGAGCACAACCTTTTGTCTAACACCCTCAGTCAAGTGTTACATTTACCTTAGAGATAGAGGTCCTATGTTTGCTCCGAGAATCGATCCACTGAGTAAAGCAAAAAGTATTTTTCAAAATATACGACGATGCTAATGATTGGACACAAATAGCTGGACGGACGGACGTACGCACGCACGTACACACGCTTGCATGACTCAGCATGAATATTTCCCTTTATCTATATGACATGAAAAATTTTGCTATTTAAAAGTCACACGTGTCACTGTTGGATCCCGATGGACTGAGGATGTGGGGCGGGGGTCAGGTAAGTGGGGATTAGTAGTAATATTTCGTCGGCGACAGACAAATATATCATAACTATTCATTAATTTATCACTTTTTTTCAGGTTTGATTAATACAATCGTATTTTGTTAATCCGGAAGGCCAAACTTGAAATAATGCTTTTTATCTTTGTTTTTTTTTTCTTTTTTTTTCTTCTTTTTTTTTGTTTTCTTCTTTTTTCTTCTTTCTTGTTTTTTTTTTGTTTTCTTCTTTCTTCTTTTTTTTGTTTTCTTTCTTCTTTTTTTTTTGTTTTCTTCTTTCTTCTTTTTTTTTTTTGGAGTGGGGGGAGTGGACGGAGGGGTTGGGTAGGAGGGTTTGGTGATGGGCGAACCCACTAAATGGCACAGCGGCTAATTTTTTATTATCAGGCTATAATTTTTTATTTAGCATTTCCATTTTAATCATTTTGGAAGCGGGTTTCGTTTTTAGTAGTATAGTAATGAGACTGCGGAAGGCCGGTCCCGCCATGCTAATTTTAAAATCCCAAAAATGTCGTGCTCTCCAGATAATATTTCTTGCACACAGATAAGATGTCGTGCGCGCGAAATAATTTAATTTTTCAAAAAATAGATGCATGTCCTAAACATATACCATGAAAATCCGTGACATCCGCTTGAAAAAGTTTTTAATCACAAATGTATGCT
Source organism: Mercenaria mercenaria (assembly GCF_021730395.1). NCBI lineage: Eukaryota > Metazoa > Mollusca > Bivalvia > Venerida > Veneridae > Mercenaria > Mercenaria mercenaria. The sequence continues at coordinate 3,236 of NW_026459868.1, forward strand.
ACGTCTGAATTTTATCAATGTAATAATAAGCGTGAACTGAAACTGAAAATGATCAAAACTGCTACAATTTCTGGCGCTCAACAAAGTAAAGCTAGAGCTCTTACTTAAGTTATGGCAAGGTAAAAGTACATGTATAAAATCTAAACATGTATATATCTATCATACAAAGTTTTAAAATTTAAAAGGGAAAAACAAGGTATTGTCAAACACTACCACATTTAAGAAAAAAAGATAATTTACCTGCGGAAAAGCTTCTGTAAGACATTGTTTTTATCATACATTTGATTAAAATCTGTTATGTCATATGTTCATGTGACCTCATTTTTGTCATAGATTCTTCTTTTGTTTTTTTTTGTCTTGGGTTTTTCAACAGTATTTCAGTCATGTAACGGTGGACATTTGACCAAACAGTCTTCCTGGATTCTGTACCAGTACAAACATGTTCTCGCTAAGTAACTGCCAACTTCACCATAAAATCGGAGGTGAAGGAAGAATGCTTTCCGACACTGTCTTTTATCATATCGTCACGGAGAACGTACGCCTCGCTCAGGGCTCGGATCTGCGCTATCACTACTGAGCGAAGCGGGCGGGCGGGCCCGAGATCCTTCTTTAACGTTCTTCAGCTTTTACATTCTTCAGCTATTAAAATTTTCAAACAATTTTCCTTTCGTAAAAAATAAAAAATTGGTGTATTTATAGATGACTAATTGCCTACATGACGGCACATTTTTGCCAGATTTAATAAGATCTGGAAACAGAATTGTTATGAAATTCATACCCCGAAATATTTTTATTATAAAACAATTAAAAATTTGATAAAAATGAAGCACATTATAGGGGAATATTTAGTGCATACATACCTTTTAAGTATATAGATTATTCTTAAGAAACCATACCGCGTTGTATCTAAGAACCACTTGACGTCACTTTTTGTTCGTCGGATGGGGACAAAATCAGTGATTAAAAGAATACTAAAAGTTTTCAATTTTTTGAAATTTTATTAAACAAAATTTTTATCTTAAATATATAAAATTTTGGCAAAAAAATTTCGAGCGTTTTCCTTTAAATTTTAATGAGTGTGCGATTTTTTCAATAAAACTAAAATTTTGAGAATGTCGTTTTCCCTTCATTTTTTCCATCTTTTTGAAAACAAAAGTGACAACTACTATCCAGCGCCGTAGACCTTTATAAACACACTAAAAGAAATTCATTCCGTAAATTGAAAAAAAAAAATGAGAGAAAATAACCGATTTTTTTCCTTTTAAAGTGGCGCCAAACAGACGTGCATGGTAATGTTGCGAGTCAACTAAAAACGTTCACTAATAACCCCAAAAAAACAGTTACAATTCTGCGGGGGTAACTTCTCTTTAATATGTATCAAAACACTATGCGGGTTGTAAAAAAAATACAAAGTGCTATTCCACCTTAAGCGAATTTCAGTTATGATAGTATTAAATGAACTCCATAATACTAAAGGCCCAGAGGTTTTTCATATAATTATTTACCCAATCATTTATTTGCTTCGCGTAACGTGCCTTTAGTTTCCCTTGCGTGAATAAGACAGTTAGCTGTCGGGTCTTAATTTTATGTATACTGTTCTATAACATTGGAATATGGTGGGGATATATAGAATGTGAGCATTTTTGCCAAACTACTGTTTTAAATGCGTGTGGCAAATTATAGCTATGCAATAATCACGTGACTGCGGTAAAACTCCGCATTCGGAACGATTTGATATATTTTACATTACGCCCAAAATGGAGGTCGAAATGACGTTTTATATGGTAAACACGATCAAATTTTCAGATATATTCAAAGTATTGTCATATTATCTGCCTAAAAGTGTATATTTTGTTTATTTATTTCTTTTTTACACATTAATCAAATTAAACGAGTAGTTAAGCAAAAACTTCAATAATTCCAGGCCCGCTAGCTTTTTTAACTCCCACCCAACCCAAAAGGGCCTGCTCCCCCCCCCCACCTCCCCCACCCCCCCATGCAGAATACCCCTCCTACCTCGAATACCCCATCACAAAAGGGAACCGCCTCATATCCTTCCCCAAAACCCATCTATGTCAAATACCCCCCCCTACCTCAGAACCCCCCCTTCAACAGAATCCACCTCATATCCTCTCCCATCCCCTACCTCAGATCTCCCCCCCCTCACAATGGGGGAAAACCCTCCCCATCCCCCAATTTACAGCCCCATCCCTCTCCCCCCACTATAAAAACTGAAATTCCTTAAAAGATCTAGATATGCTCCCCCAATCCCCATTTGGAAACATTTTTTTAACAAATATCCCCCTACATAACGACACCAACCCAAAATTGATCCCCTTGCACATCCATTAACGTTCAAATCACACCCCCTCCTCCTTCTGGTCCACTATCCAGTATCCCACCCCTCTGGAGCCTCCATGTTCAATTTTCTGTAATTGAAGTAGCTCCCATGGGGCAAGTAATCAATATTGATTATTGTAACCCACCATAGGGGCCAGACCTAACCATTTTGGCGACTGGTCCGAAAGAGCAGGTTCATAATATTTTACTGGTCCCTTTTTGCTTTTCACTGGCTCGGACCAGCGGACAGTGTTAGTGTCGAGCCTGGTCAACCTGTATATAAATCCTCCTTCCAAACAATTGACCTTTCACACCCTGTTAACCTCCAATTACCCCCTCCCACCCCCTTAAATTTCCCTTTTCGGGTCCATCAAACTAAACCCCCACAATCTTGTTTATGTATAGGGCGGCTTGACAATAAAGTATGTGTCTTACCACTGTACCTATGAGTCGTGCAACATCAAGTTGTAATTATGAAATGAATGAACTAGCACGCAGAAAAGGCCATTCAAATATTCCACATGAAAATGCAAAAACAACTAGCCGTGTCCAAATGTATAAGAACATTTGGTTAATTCGGACTAGATACTGAAATAGTTTAATACAATAATTTAGCACAACCATTATAAAGCATCAAATACCCCCACAATCCGATAATGTTTACAATATGTAATTAATTCAGAATTAACAGTTCTATCAATTCAGTATTCAATATAATATTCAAAATTTTTAAAATTATAATGGTGGGGGTTTACCTACAGCGATCTGCATATATTTAAAATATTGAAATTAATATTAAAGTGCAGTCCTAAGGCGTGAGTTTCATATATTTTTAAAGTATTAATTGAATAGGAAACAAAAATAAAGCAAAATAAGGTGTATGCATCCCTTTGCCAGCACTACAGACATATCTTTCGGTTCAGCTTTTGCTGATAAAAAGACCCCAAAAATATATGACTTATACATTCCTTGTGGGAAAATGTAGTGGTGCCTTAAACATGTTTTACTCAGCTGAAACACTCGGCACTCTAATGTCCACATTCAAAATGCAATCAGCACAACAGACATTATGACTAAGGAGAACACACAAACATAGGATAATGGATTTATTAATAAAGTAAAGTTCTATTCATATTGTTTAGTTTTTTAGTGAAGAATGTGCTCATCTTTAATTTAAATTCCCAGTTGTATGGGCAAAAAAAGTTGAAATTATCATCTCTAGTTTCCACTCCATTGGGCCCCTACATAGAACCACAGACCCCTTTTGTAAAGGGAGTTGGATGGCTTCATCACAGGCCAAGTGAGGTTCAAACTTAATCAATGAGTGGCATGTGAGTCAGCTCTGTAACCCCTCTTGTCACGGATACCCTGGTGTATACCACCCATTTGTCGTCAATCTCTACAACATGACATAGACATTTTTTGCACAGGATTAATACTCTTATCAGGTTATAAAATTATACAGAGTTACTGTGTAGTTTACATAAAATTGGACATTTTCTCTTGCAGATGGTAGCTGCTTTCATTGCCGGACCCGGCAAGCTGTACTGTTGAAGAGGCTGTTCTGCGAGGCATGGTAGTAAATTTTGTTGAAATAATATATTGCTTTTTTCCTGTTCATTGGGATTCAGTTAATTCAATGTATAATATGATATAAATGCTCGGCTTACTTACATGTAATTTTTTCAAAATAACTGGTATGTAAGCGTCTTATTTTTTATCCCAAATTGCTGAAGGCAAGTCATTTGGGTCTTACTGGGCAAATGAAATATGCACTGAAACCACAAAATATCATGTGCTTTAAATGCTTTCCTTTAAATGTATGTGCTCATTCCATACGAAAGACGCCACAGTATTTAAATGTTACTGTTGTGTTATATTAATCGGTGTTCCCAGAACCCCATATGGGGGTTTTTTTGCCGCCCAATGTTTCTTTGCACCCCACTTTTAGAGGGCATAGTGAGGGGTGCAAAAGTGCAGAAAAACTCAGTTTTTACACCCAATTTAAATGCCAGTGGAAACACTGTCTGTATATGCCAATAAAGTATCAAATAGTTATTTAAGGTTTGAATTTCAATTTGTATAATATTACGGATGCCCAACTGAGGACAGCGATGGAAAATTCATGCAGATGGGTATGCAGCACTTAATTGACACTATTGTTGTAATGAATGTATTAATTATTTATTTCATTGAGTTACTTCATACTAAATATAAATTTAATGTTAAAGTAATGTAAGATTTTTATTTATTTATTTCATTTTTTAAATGTAAAAAATTGCTTAAGATATAGTATATATTTCCCGTGATTTGTTTTTGAATAAATCATTGTTGGAGTCTGATGCGAAGGAATTATATCACGATGGTGCAGCACGAGTGATACGATAATACGCATTGAAAGACAATGATTTATTCAACAACAAATCAAAAAAATGAGATATATTTTTCGATTCTAACACGTTATCAAAGGATTTTTAAATACTCCTCGAGCTATTTTTTTTCAATCGGTTTCTTTTTCAGCGTGCGCCCATGCCCTTTGACGCCATTAGGGAAAATTTTTGACGTCAGAGCAGTAATTGGTTGTATAATTTAAATTTACTGTTTTCTGCCTTCTTTGTTTAATAGGAAATGAATCAGATCGTGTTAGAATTGTCCTTTTAAAAGTTTTACTAGATGACTGTATATGCATGGGTTTATTTTGCAGAATATGCAGGTAAGAGATAAGTATGCTGTAAAGGGGGAATATGTTGAATAATTTTAGCTGAAAAAGGTAGTACATTTCCACATGGGCCCTGACTTGAGATAGTATTCAGACTAAAAAGCAAAAGCATTACAGTGAAAAGCATTTGCAATTTAAAGTTTCATGTTCTTTTTTATCCAGAAGTTAACCTGAACTTAAATTTCTTGTAATGGGATAATATTAATTTAAACTTGTAAGCATTGTTCACAAATTATATTATCAAATTACTGTTATTCACTTTGTCTAATGCCAGCAAATCATTAAATGTTGGAAATGCTACGTCTTTTGCTAGTAAAAAATTTAAATTTTATTTAGTGTTTAATTTATTATTACAACATGACTCATGAGGGTGAATCCTATTTTGTAGAAGGTACCTGCAATGAAGATGGATACCATAAAGGACAAACACTGATTTGTTTTCTTAGATTGTTCCTGAAATCTAAGTTTGCAAATGAGGTGAATGTTGAGCTGAAGCTGCTGTTGGACTTTATTATGGCATCCCAGCAAACACACAACGTTAAGACAACGTTGTGTTTAAGTTGTATGTTAGTTGTGTTATTTTACAACGTTGTGACAACGTTGTAACAACGTTGAGAACTATTCAAAATAGTGATTAGAAATGTATAGGAGAAAGTCCTATGCAAGCAATGTGTGAATGTACTGAAAAGACCCTATAAAAAGACACACTGAGTTTTTATCTGAATCTTGTAAAATCTACAACGTTAGTACAACGTTGTGCAAACGTTGAGCTACAACGTTGTGTACGTAACAGTGCTGTAACGTTGTCACAACGTTGTAAAGTAACGTCGTCACAACGTTTTACTCAAGTTTGAATCACAACGTTGTTAAGGTAACGTTATATTAACGTTTTTACAATGTTGCCAATTTTCAGTGAAAGAGTAGTTATGAAAGTATATTCAAAACCGACAGTTGCCTAGAAAAGCCTGCCTACTTGCGGAGCTACCGAGGTGGCCTGCTTAGCAGCTGTCAACTGCCTCATACGTGAACTGCTTTGCTACTCCCTTATATACTATTTTTTTTTCGCTCGATTGTGAAGAATAAAGCTTGAGTCCGAATCCGGGAAAACCTTGGAATGGCGTTTAATGAGGACGTTAACTGCCATGACCCATTATTAGGGTTCAAACCCAGGTCTCCGTGGTAAGCAGCCGACACCTTATCTCCAACACCAACACTCCCCTTCTACCGCAAAACATTGCCAGTTATATAGGTAATTTGTACAGCATATGCTGTATGCAGGTCTAGAATTTTCTCTTTTTTTATGGACATTCTGTAAATATATTTACAATCCATAAATCTGAAGATTTTTCAGTATAAATTTATAGACTGGTTGTATGAGATCTGTTAAAATTACAATTTAAATCATAACTGCAAGTTAAAATGAAATTTTTCACTCATTACTCATTACATTAAGCATGTAGATTAAAAACATAGAAATTATTTCATACAGATGGATCACTTTATTTTTTTCACATTTTCCAAAAATTCAAAGTTGTCAATATTGACAGAAAATCACACAAAAAAACCCTTCTTATGCTTTCTAAGTTTAACCCTGCAGTTTTGACCAATTTTTAGAAGGATAATATGCCCCCAGCCCCCCACCCAACCCCCGCCCGTTCATACCTGGGACCTACGCTTAAGCAAATTATGTATTTATGAGGGTACATCAGAAATACTGATGACCTGAACTTCAAACTTCTGAAAAATAAGCTTGTTTCTTAGGTTAGATCTATTTTTGTGTCAATATTTTGTTGTTGTTGTTGTTGTTGTAGTAGTATTTCATTATGTAAAGCTGATTTCGTAGCGATAGGTTCGAATCTATATTTTGCCATTATAATTTCGTTTATTTCAATTTAAGTTGTCGAATATACTGTAACATCATTGAACATAAATATTTTTGCGTAAATTTACTTCGAGTATCTCCTTCTTAAAAAGAAACGTTGATTCGGATGTGGGCCTACTGACACCTGAATATCTGCATGCGCGCCGAATGTTTACAAAGTCCGTTAGTATTTTTGGTGTTTCTCGGTGATACTGTTACACATTAGAACAACTGAATAAAATCTCCTTTCAATTAACTATCGATATATCTGGTGTTTTACGTAAGACTGAGGTAAGTACATATAAATTAATACTTATATACTCTAGATTATTCTTGAATTCATTCTGGCGCAAAGTTATCCCAAGATTTGGGCCAAGTCAAGATTTTGTTGCAGATCAAATAGCCTACATATGCGTTCGTTAACAGCAACATGAAATTTATTCAGTAAAAACCCTAAAGTGTAGTTTCTGTAAAGAAAAAAAAACGAATGCGAATTGCTGCCATACCCCACCCACTTCTGTTAAACAAGAAACTTTTCATATAATATTCAGCACTGGTAAAGGTAAAGGTAAGTTTTATTTACCATCGCTTGGTGAAACCATTAACATAAGCTCTCTAGAGCTTTGCTGCGACCCTATATTAAGAACAGTTAAAACCAATTATACCTCACCCCCTGCAATTTGCTGGTACCCATTTACAGTTGGGTCGACTGAGGCAGTCGTGATAAAGTGCCTTGCCCAAGGACACACCACAGTGGGAGTAGCCAGGATTCGAACCAGGGGCCTTCGCCTCCGTAGGAAAGCGTCTTAGCCCTCTCGACCAGTGCGTCCGCAACTATTTAATTTCTGTTTCGAAGTCTTTCAGTGCTTTCACGGGATCTACTTTTCAGATTATATTTACAGCACAGTCGCCCCGGCTTCATCTCAGTGTTGATGTATTTTCTGGTCCTTCGGGATCATTGATATCAACTCATTTAGATTTGAAGATTGATTACTGCTTAAGCCGGTGATAGGGGGCGTGGGCAGTGTTACATTATCCATAACTGCTCATGAACAGACTCAATCAAACTGAGTCTGCAATTTTCACTGTTTGTTAAAATTGTTTTGTTCTCGGTGCTTCCAAGGGATCTACTTTTCAGATTATATTTATATTTTTAACTATATAAGTATTAAATCAGAGCTTCAGATAAGCTGCGTACTTACGAAAATAAATTTTCAGAAAACCTGATTGAATTAATAAAATTAACACAAGGATGTATCTAGCCGTCTGGGTTACCGAATGCCTAGTCTGAGATTTAGCCGATCTGAGATCCCTTTACCAGACGGCTAGCAAATCCTCAAGGATTTTCTAACCATCCGGTAATAGATTTCCTAATGAATAAGTAATGATACCTGTTATTTACTGAAAAAATTCAGATGTCGATACTCGTCTGCAAACAAAACTTTGTGTGAATACATACTACAGATTTACTTTTAATCGTGCATGTAGATACGAAGACTTGCATGTCAGTACTGAGGTCATATTATAAACTCATTCTAGTGTGAAAGCTAAGTCAGGTTTCTTTGTAAATCTTCAGGACTTTTTACATGGAGAGGTGGCGATTAACTTAAATGGTATGATCCTCATGCCAAGTGGGACAGGAGAGGTCATACAAATGCATGTAAATACCGAAACTTGCATGTCAATTCTAGGTGCATCAAACATAGTAAATTAACTAAAGTCTGAAAGCTATCTCATGTTCCTTTGTCAATCCTCAGACCTGTTTACATGGAGAGGTGGCAGATACCTTAAATGGTTCGATCCTCATGCCAAGTAGGACAGGAGAGGTGGTACATATGCATGTAGATACCAAGACTTGCATTTATAATGTAAATACCTAAGTACGTCATACATAGTAAAACCAATTCAAATCTGGAAGATATCTCAGGTTTCTTTGTCAATCCTCAAGCCTGTTTACATGGAGAGGTGGCGAATACCTTAATTGGTCCAATCCTCATGCCAAGTAGGACAGGAGAGGTGGTACAAATGCATGTAGATAACAAGATTTGCATGTCACTACTTAGTATGTCATAGTAAACTAATTCAAGTCTGAAAGCTATAGTAGAACCAATTCAAATCTGGAAGATATCTCGTGTTTCTTTGTCAATCCTCAGGCCTGTTTACATGGAGAGGTGGCGAATACCTTAACTGGTCCGATCCTCATGCCAAGTAGGACAGGAGAGGTGGTACAAATGCATGTAGATAACAAGATTTGCATGTCACTACTTAGTATGTCATAGTAAACTAATTCAAGTCTGAAAGCTATAGTAGAACCAATTCAAATCTGGAAGATATCTCGTGTTTCTTTGTCAATCCTTAGGCCTGTTTACATGGAGAGGTGGCGAATACCTTAATTGGTCCGATCCTCATGCCAAGTAGGACAGGAGAGGTGGTACAAATGCATGTAGATAACAAGATTTGCATGTCACTACTTAGTATGTCATAGTAAACTAATTCAAGTCTGAAAGCTATAGTAGAACCAATTCAAATCTGGAAGATATCTCGTGTTTCTTTGTCAATCCTCAGGCCTGTTTACATGGAGAGGTGGCGAATACCTTAATTGGTCCGATCCTCATGCCAAGTAGGACAGGAGAGGTGGTACAAATGCATGTAGATACCAAGATTTGCATGTCACTATTTAGTATGTCATTGTAAACTAATTCCAAGTCTGAAAGCTACAGTAAAACCAATTCAAATCTGGAAGATATCTCGTGTTTCATTGTCAGTCCTCAGGCCTGTTTACATGGAGAGGTGGCGAATACCTTAATTGGTCCGATCCTCATGCCAAGTAGGACAGGAGAGGTGGTACAAATGCATGTAGATACCAAGATTTGCATGTCAGTACTTAGTATGTCATTATAAACTAATTCCAAGTCTGAAAGCTACAGTAAAACCAATTCAAATCTGGAAGATATCTCGTGTTTCTTTGTCAATCCTCAGGCCTGTTTACATGGAGAGGTGGCGAATACCTTAATTGGTCCAATCCTCATGCCAAGTAGGACAGGAGAGGTGGTACAAATTCATGTAGATACCAAGATTTGCATGTCACTACTTAGTATGTCATAGTAAACTAATTCAAGTCTGAAAGCTATATAGTAGAACCAATTCAAATCTGGAAGATATCTCGTGTTTCTTTGTCAATCCTCAGGCCTGTTTACATGGAGAGGTGGCGAATACCTTAATTGGTCCGATCCTCATGCCAAGTAGGACAGGAGAGGTGGTACAAATGCATGTAGATACCAAGATTTGCATGTCAGTACTTAGTATGTCATTATAAACTAATTCCAAGTCTGAAAGCTACAGTAAAACCAATTCAAATCTGGAAGATATCTCGTGTTTCTTTGTCAATCCTCAGGCCTGTTTACATGGAGAGGTGGCGAATACCTTAATTGGTCCGATCCTCATGCCAAGTAGGACAGGAGAGGTGGTACAAATTCATGTAGATACCAAGATTTGCATGTCACTACTTAGTATGTCATAGTAAACTAATTCAAGTCTGAAAGCTATATAGTAGAACCAATTCAAATCTGGAAGATATCTCGTGTTTCTTTGTCAATCCTCAGGCCTGTTTACATGGAGAGGTGGCGAATACCTTAATTGGTCCGATCCTCATGCCAAGTAGGACAGGAGAGGTGGTACAAATGCATGTAGATACCAAGACTTGCAGGATGTAAATGCCTAAGTTTGTCATACGTAGTAAAAACCAGTTCAAATCTCGTGTTTCTTTGTCAATCCTCAGGCCTGTTTACATGGAGAGGTGGCGAATACCTTAAATGTTACGATCCTCGTGCCAAGTAGGATAGATTAGGAGAGGTGGTACAAATGCATGTAGATACCAAGACTTGCATGATGTAAATATTTAAGTATGTCATACATAGTAAAACCAGTTCAAATCTGAAAGCTATCTCATGTTTCTTTGTCAGTCTTCAGGCCTGTTCACACGGAGAGGTGGCGAATACCTTAATTGGTATGATCCTCATGTCAAGTGAGACATGAGAGATGGTATAAATGCATGTAGATACCAAGCTTTGCATGATGTAAATTCTTAAGTTAAATTCTTAACGTACAGTTATGTCTCCTAAACTGCTCTCTAAATTTTCAAATAATTTTACATGCACATCACCATCATGAGCGCAAGGAACACGTGCATTTACATGTTACTTTGACCTTCACCTTGACTTGAGATACTTTTTAAAGTCAGTGTCTTCAGAAAATAAGCAAATTTAGGTGCCATACGATATGGAGGTATTCATCACCTTCAGTGATAGCTCTAGTTATTTAAATTTTAAAGGTTTAATGACTGAAATTGAATCATTTGATACCATTAATGGCATAAAAAGTTTATTCAATGAGTACTGTCTTGTTCTTATAATGCGATCTACTTTTGTCAATACGATTGCTGTAGAACTGATTGGACCTACATATTTACTGCCAATTTCAGAATAGCTCGCCGTTTCAGTGTTTGCATCATACACTTGTAGTCACTGACTGATATCGATTTTCTTATCGTGAGTGGCTAATTTTGTAATCGTCATTTACATAAACTCCGCCCAAGACGCGAGTCAAGTGATGTGGGGTTTTTCCATTAATTTGTCTAAACAACGCGTAACTTGTCAGTCATACGATGTATTTATGGTTTTAAAAAGATAAGATATTACAGTTTAAGCCGTATCTCAGAATCAGTTTCAAATCAAAATTTTTTTACAGTCTGTGACTGATTACAATTCAGTAAAACTGTCCCGATTAGTGTCGCATTATCTAAAAGTACTTAATTTTTCTGTCACCGATAATAAAAATCATTAATCCATTCTAGCCTCACTACAAAATGCAAATTAAGTCAGCGCATAAAGTTTATACATGTAAAATTACACATGTATTTTTATCACTTGGTCACAGATCTAAGTTTACAATAGTAAATCATAGCCCGATTGGCATCACTTTTCATGTCAAAAAAAGCAACAATATTTAATTTAAACATAAACTCCCTGTTTAAATACGTTACTCAATCTATAAAGGTAATAAACAGTTCTGTGAGTTTGAGATTCTAGCAAATATTGGCTTGAATTAACTGGAATATAGCCGTGGTACATTGGAAGAACCTCTGCAAGAAACTACCAAATTTCTCAGATAAAGAGGTATGATCGGTAGCAAGGCTCGAACCCATGCCCTCCCTACCCACCCAATTTACCAAATCAGAGGTTACAGTGATTTCAAGTTAGCGACTAACCACTTGACTACGGGGATAGTCACACTACAATTCGGAGTTTAGAAATCACACGGGTAGATTATTGCAATAAAGCAGAAGTCAGCATTGATTTAGGGCGAGGAGTTAGACTAACAGCTTATTTTTACATCTATTTTTTTTTCCGTTTGACTAAAATATTCATGACATCGCATACCACTTGGTTTCTGTATGCAGTAATAACGGGTTTCTATGAAAAATGTATGGAAGACTTTTCCTATGAAATTTCAATCGATGACAATCCTTTGCTTTAGTATTTTACACATCACGTGTATATATACAGATAGAACTTACGTGTCTCAAAAGAGGACTCGTTTGAGAGAAAATATCAGTAAAAGTATTTTATCTTTTCATTTAAAACTGTGATAATAGACTTTGAATTGTAAAAGGCGATCTTGCATATACTTTATTCACCGTTAGATTGCCTGTCACAAATACTAGAATTTAACGATCGTACAATTTGACAATATACAGTTATATGCAGTTAATCTGTTAATCAGAATCACGTGTGTTTTTGAAAGTTTAAAATCATAACTATAGTTTTCCTGTCATATCTTGTCCAACTTTGACAATTCTGGGCGTCGAACTTTGAAAAATCGAAATACATGTAGCATTTTAGAGACCAGACTCAGATGGACGCATAATTATACTAGTAGTGACCTCATCACATTGTATTTTACCGACAATCGGATTACACCTCATCATATGTAGCTTTTTACCATGTAAGAAAGGAAATACGTATTAGTTTAAAGAATATTGACTGCTTGTTTATCTGCAACATTTAGTAATTTTTGAAGCAAAAATGACAATAAAAAAGTGCGAAGACTGCAGTCACACTCAGCGTGCGTTGAGCTCTTTACAGAACTGTGCGATAAACATGTGAAGAAGAAATGAATTACTGAACATGACTTAGTGCTATATCAGTGACCTAAAGCATGTTCAGTAGGGTGATATCAGTCATAACTGGCGCGCTAAAATAGCCATGAACATGGCAGGAGGACTGCATGTAAACCGTCGAGTGGCGACTGGACAATAAATCTCTTTATTACAAGGTCATAGAATTCCATTCTGTAGTAACATATTATTTTCAGCAAGGGTGTGACAGAACTTTGAGCCTCTAAAAACAGAAAGGCACTGTTCATGTATATACTAGTTATTATCTGACGTTTACGATTCTAGGGACAAAGCTTTCAGTTGTATTTCGACAAGATATTTTAAGTATATAAACAAACAAATAAATGAATGAATGAATAAATAAATAAATAAATAAATAAAGCAACTTAAATTTTTGCTTACTTTATTAAATCTTTATTCTTTACTGATTTTATGTATTAAAGTAATAAATCAAATGTAATTAACAGTCACAATAAGAGGCATGGACTAAAAAGTATTGCATGATCTTGAGATAAAAGTATATCTCGTGCCGTCATGATGACTTTAAAACGATTTAATGACAAAAAATCTCTGGTCGCGACATGATTATGTTTTTTTTTTCACATAATATATATAATTATGTATGTTCTAGCAGTTATTATAGGTCATTGCCACGAGCTACGGTAATTTTTGAGCTAGATATACTGGTCTTGACGAAAAAAAGAAAGAAATTTTTTTCCGAAATGTAAAACACAATGTCTCATCTGATCAGGAGTGATGGGGTCATTATGCCATGTATGTTACCACAGTGTATTAAAATCTTGCAACAGTATGCATGTTGACAAATGGTGTGTTTACAATATAGTCAATGTCGCCAAAATAGTTTCATACTATGAAATAATCTGGAATAAGACCTGATTCGCCTTGTTAAAAAAAAAACAAAACAAAAACTAAAACACGGTAATGAGATACAATATTGGTTAATCTATTTTCAACACTAAGTCGTAAAAATGTCAGATATGTGGTCTTACATTTCTTATTAATAGCAAAATACTAATCAAGGTGCTGTTTCTAAACTATTTGAAACAAATTTGTGTAATAAAACTAAATCATACTCATTATAATTAATTTATCAACGAGTTCAAATCCCTTCCTGGGATATCCAGATAGAAAGAAAGCAAACAGAACTGTAACATGCACACGACAGTCTGGACGTGTGTTCGTGTCATATGATCATCCAGAATTACTTGATGTTGGCACGACATCTTCATATGAGGGTGGCAAAGGTGGTGCAACCGGGCAATGGTTGTCCGGATTGCCTTTGGCAGTCATTTGTGGTCACGGGAAACGGTGTCGTTATCCCTGGTATATGTAGAGGAGGCCCGTTTGGTGCCATAAACTGAAACGGAAAATACAATGGTGTTGGAACTTGTCCATGTCGGGTTACATCAAATGGTGACGCAAAAGGTGTAGATTCGTCCATTTTGTCTTGTGAACCAACTGTTGCCGTTGGTTTCGGAAACCTCACCGGAAAAACTGGGTTTGTTTCTAAACGTTTCTCAACAGGGTTTTTTTAGTTTACAATTTTTACGATAGCTGTTATCTTTCTGTGCAATGACAGTCTGGAAATAATGCGACTCCCGTTCTAAGTCACGTGGTACTTTGCTACTGTAGTGTTTCTTTAAAATTGCAATATCAGCCTGCAGTTTAATGTTTATCACTCCTGGTCCGGTACCATTTACCAAATATTTCTCCGGATTGCTATTAATGACAAAGTCCCTAATCTGTCTCTCAAACGTTTTGGCTGTAGAAATGTGCGCCTCCTTTTTCACTTTCAGCTCTAATTCAATTGTTTTTATATCCTTTTCAACATTTTGTTTTCTTCTAATAAGTTCGTTAATGGTAGTTTTTTTCCTCATGATGAAAATCCAGCTCGCCGCACTGGCGAACATCCTCACACTGGCCCAAATCACAGCTTCTTTGCGTATGATTGGTTCTGAGGTGACATTTTGTACATCTTTTCTTACTTTTATCTTTTATGATGTTTAAATTGTACATTTCGCATTTCTCATCGTATGCTGTCTCTAGACTACGAAGTTCACAACGTTTTAGTTCTAGTTCCTCTTCTTTCAAGGCAATGTCAATAGCAACAGGAGATTTGTACGTGAACTCTGGTGTACCCGATCTTGTTTCTGTAAGGTTAGAATTGTTAAATACTTCTTCCAACTTCCGTCGTGAGTAGCCTGAAAAAAAAATCACATACTGATCATCATCATCATCATCATCATCACCACCACCACCACGATGAAAAGACGAAGGGAAAAAGAAACATCTTAAGGTTATTCTGCACGTTTTGATCGCTTTTTTTCTGCAATGTAGCAATTTGGTTAAACTGATTTTTCAAAACTTCAGAATATACCTTGAAAGTTTAGCAAATAAAAATGATAAGGTCGTGTGCTTGTTTTTTGTTGTTGTTTTTTTTTTTTGCTAGACTGATTTGAAAAATTGGACCTCGTGCAATATTTCATATGGAAAATCATGACTTTCATACCATTTTCGTGAATAGAACTTTTTCTACAATGCAGGTTTTGATGAAACTTCTCACAGTTATAATGCCCTATAATTTAGTGAAATAAAATGTATAGGTCCGTGTGCTTATTTTTGAGACAGTTCACGCAAATTTTAAGATATTATTTTGATTTTTTTAACGTGGGATTTGTTTTTACATCATAGTTCGACTTTAAAAATGTAGGTTCATTGCCATTGTAATAAATTTACTCGAATAATTCATAAAATGATTTCCATTTCCGTACGCCGAATCCAGGCTTTATTCTACGTTTTCCGGATAAATGACGTTTGGCCAGCACTTTCGGTTTATCAAACGTGCAGAACTACCTTAAGTGCAGTGGCAACAATCAGTAAGTTGATATATAGAACAATTATTCGTTGAATAAAATTTTATTTCTGACAATAACTCTACATCAAGTTTCTCGAATTTCCATCAAATATCTATAAACATCTGAAAAAGCAATGACCCCGGACAAAGTGTGGAAAGAAGTGCTTCAGCGTTTTCTTTTATTTTGAAGCAAGAGCTTATACCCGACTACTAGTATATAAATGTTTTCTGTCGAATCTTACAATTTTAAGCATTCGAGATTGAAATTTGATTGGGCAGTCAAAACCGAAACTTGATCACTTAGCGTACTTGAAAAAATCTCTTACAAATATTTGAGGTTTTAACTTTGCTTGAAAAACAAAACTGAAAATGCGAAGATTTATGTTTTTTTTTCATGTTTTCTCCGCAACTAGGTTAAGAACAAAGTTTGAAGACGAAAAGAGACGAATTTTGTTTGTACACTACTGTAGCATTGTATATATTTTCTGTACACAAGCAAACATTTTTGTCCCGCCGTGCGAATCACAAAGAAGGAATTATGTTGGAAACTTTCAAGTCTTAATGCATTTCTGTAAAATGTCACACCTCTTTTTAGTGAAAAGTAAGTTTGCAATATTTTAAAGTCGAAATAAATATCATTCACTTCTAGACTTGTATAAACTACTATCGAAGAAAATGTTGTTTTTTTAAAGAAATGTACACCATGTGAAACAGTACCAGAGTAGTTAATTTTAAATGCAGCTCTGTCATGAAAAACTAGCACATGCAGATTTGCTGTTAAGTACGGGCCAGGAAAAGCAAGCACATCCGCGAAATAAGAGAAACTGTAGAGTAGAGTAAGAGCATTGGACTCTAAGAAGGAGGTCACAGGTTCAATTCCCTTATTATAAAGCGGACTTTGACCATGAATTCAACGGCCCCTTCTTTCGGTGCCTTTTAAGGAGCCACTCTTTCCGCTTAAGACGCTGAAAGTTATAACTGAAATACTGTTGGTCTCCATAGATAGTGATCACCATTTTTTTTCGAGTTTAAAACAACAAAGCTGTTGTTTTGATGCATTTTGTATTGGTATAGTGCAAAATAGGAGTTGAAGCAAGTGTAAACTAAGAAAGCGAAATTAGAAACTTTGCGCATTTCCCGTGCAGCACAGTATTTCACAGTAGTTTCATTTTCACTATGCATTAAGAAAATTTTCTTACCATCGGTTTCAATTCTTTTTTGTCGTTTTGCAACGGGAGTTGCCGGAGAAGCTCCATCAAACACTTTTACATTAAGTTTCGGCTGATCAGTTCCGCCAGTGCACGTTGTAGTTTTTAGAAAATCCATGAAACTTTCATCTGTCAAATCAACCCACACTTTATCTTCATCAAAATACGAAAGCCTAACACTATCATATCGACGGATATATTGCACATTTTGCTTAATTAATGCAACAAATCCACACCTTCCCAAGTTTACTAAGTCTTTTAGAGCCGTTGGAAATGGCGAACACCTAGGTTCGCCATGATACGAATAATGTACTTTTACGGTCACAATATCTGCCTCCATCATGATCAGAGTCCTAGGTAAAAGTGCTGCATTACACGCAGTGTTAACTCATTTTAGTTTTGCATTTTCTCTGCATTTTACCCAATGAAATGAATGGTTAGTTTAATTTGACCCTACATATGTTAATACTCGGGGTTATTTCCAAGCAAAAAGGGAATTTATTGGTGTAAGCATGGGCCATGTAGTATTTAACTGAAGTCATTATATGCATAGCCTCAGGCGCGTTTGATAACGTCAGTTTAACACCTGTTGGCTGTACTTGTCAATCAATTGTAACAAAATCATTCAAAAGTAGTCAAACACGTTTTCTTTTTGTCTCGTAAAGATGTCAAAAGAGTGCGCAAAGAAAGTAAATGAATATGGTAGGGAATATATTCCTGGACAGCATTTAAGCAAAGACATGCGCTATCTCATAAAAAACGTTATTATGGAAAAAGGTGGTAATCCATATTCAGGAGAAATTCCAAGAGGCGTATTCACGCAGGTATCCTTACAGTTGAAAGTGTCTCGTTCAACAGTAAGAACAGTCTGGAAGGAATACTGTGACTTTGGGACAGTTGAAGCCCATCCGCACAACCGTGGACGGAAGCCCATAATGAGTGACCAAGAACTGGAATATGTCGAGTACTTGGTAAACGAGAAGCCATCAGTGTACGGATTTGATATCAAAAGAAAACTTCTTCAGAATGCTGATGTCGACGTTTCGCTACCTACAATAAGCAGAACTATACGGCACAGATTTGACCAGGAGTGGACATACAAAAAAATGCAAAGACCATGTAAGGATAGATTTACACTACAGAACTTGGTCTACACTCAAGCGTTTTTAGATGAGTTGCATGAAGCAAATCCTTACAAACTGAAGTTTTTCGATGAATCGGGTTTTAAACTTCCGGAGGCAAATACGACAGTATATGGTCACGGGCCGGTTGGTGAAAGAGTCATCGAAGTACAGGATCGACGTCAGACTAAAAACGTCACACTGAATTTGCTTGTTGGACTGACGGGTGTATACGCAGACGTTGTTCACGGGCCGTCTAATACCCAGTCCTACCTGGAGTTTTGGGAAGATGCTGCTGTCTACGGGACTGACATTTACGGGGCTCCTATTCTAACCGCCGGGGATATAGTTATTGTTGACAACTGCCCAACGCACAGGAATGCCGGCGGTCGAGCTTTGTCGCTATTTTTGGACAACCTTGGCATACACTATGTGTTTACTCCAAGCTATTCACCGGACTTAAATGTTGCGGAGTTTGTTTTTTCACAACTGAAATCAAAACTGAAAAATGAACCTTATAGTGCAATGTGTAACGACAACATGGAGTATGCTATATTTTCCGCGATTGAACAAATTTCCATGACCGACATACGTGGACATTTTACCAAGACTGGATATATCAATTTAAAGTAAATACAAATTACACCTTTGAACAATAACAGACAAAATGTGTGGCATTGTCCGTACGTATTGACCTGGCACTCATCTGCTTATTAATCGTCATCATATTTTCGGGCGTGTTCGTTATTTTACGTTATATTTGTATTCTGAAAATATCTACATTAATTAAAATAACCCCTATAGTTTACTATGACATGGTGGTGTTGTGGTAAGCTCTCCGGCTTCCACGAACGCAGCCACGGGTTCGAATTCAGTTCAAACCATTTTTATGAATTCGATGTAATGTAATTTTATTGATATTGCTCTATTTTTACAATATGTCAGAAACATATTCACATTTTGAAGAATTTCTTTCATGATTAACTTTTATCGTGTACTGACACCGGTTGCTTGAATTTACCGTTGAATAAAGGAACACTTGTCAGTGTTGAAGATCTAACGTATGACCAACTTATAATGGTGAATATTTCAAATGTTACAGCAATTTACTGTTTGTATGCAAAATTCAAACTTTTTTACCGTGCCGATTTCTATAAGTTTTATATAATTCATGATATTTCTTCAAGCTTATTAAAGTGGAGAAAAAAAATCAAGAGATGGCCTCTGTCCAAAACGTTTGCAGAGAAATCATTATTCCATTAATTTGATCAAAAGAAAGGTCAAACTATTGGTAAACAACTATCATGAAACACAAAATAAAACTGAATATCATCAAGTAAAATGGCTTTAATGAGACTGAATTGTAACTCCTACATTGAAAAATTAAGGTCAAGTCCTTTAGGACTGTTCTAAATTTTGCTCACTTCATTAAAAAATAAACTTGGGACAGAAGTAATACCTACCTTCATTTCTTACACAATATGTACTCTAAAGAGTTATGGCAAAATAGAGAACTTTTAACGCATGTAACTCAGTTTTTTTTAAAGATGTCTACGTTTCAGTGGTAAATTCACTTTGAACAGCAAGAAATTACTTTATCATATTTTTTTCACTTTTGTACAACAAATCAGTAACAACATAAGGAATATTCACGAGTTCCAGGTCAATAATGACGGACAATATTATATAAATATTGCATTTCTGAGATGGCAATATGAAAAATGTTCACCGCAAGATATGAATATCGACCGAGGCGCCAGTCGAGGTCTATATTCATATTTTGAGGGGTGTACATTTTTCTTAGAACACTTTTGATTATACCGAAAATACATAATGGTCCAAACATTAACTTCTGGAAAATCAATATAATGTTTTATAAATAAAACAATTACTAACCGAATAAAGGAGTCTTCACGTGTAACGAGTTTGCTGTTTAATAAAATAAAACTCTTTTGATAGCATGATTTACATATCGTTGGCCTCTATATTTATGCGCATATCTAAACATTTGGAAAACGGCGAAAACTTTCTTATTTCTAAACAAAACATTTAAGCATTAGCACACGTTTTCTTAGTTACATCATTTCCAGTCTGATGGTGATAGTTTCGATTCAATATTTGATACAGAATTATTTTCGAAATGTTTGGCACGTAGAACAAATCATTAAATATGATTCGATCGGGTTAACACATGCATGAACACTAGAAAATGTAGTTTAGTCCTAAAGTATAAGCGCCTCGCCCGAAAATTTATCGTTTTAGTCCTTTAATCAATGCGAATGTACCAATCTGTCAACAGGAGATATGAAAAAATGATGTCACATACGCAGAAAAAACGAAATAGCGCTGTTGCGCATGTGATAAGAATTTATGGATCATAAGAAATTATGGATCATATCACATGCGCAGAAATTGAAATAAACGATTTTGCGCATTAGATATAAAATCACCGGAGAATATGATATTTTATTCAAGTTAAACTAATGAGTAATTTGTATTGGACATTAATGAGAGGTAAAATTAATATATTTATCCCAAGCATAGTAAATCATTCAGTTGTAATCCGTTTAGTAACTTGCACAAGATTATCGTGCGTCCAAGGTTTATATACTCCAATTATTGGTTTTCTATTAATTCGAAGTCTTCATATTGTGTAAATGTTACGTACATTTAGATACCATACCCTCCCTCCTATAACTGCTTTATTCCCAGTATATTACGTTTGATAGCTATGTATCCAGGGTGTTCAAAGATAATCCGTCATAAAATTACCTTGGGGCTATATTGCAAAATAATTATTAGTTACCTGTATTTGAAAGTAAACAGTGTCGATTATAAAGAGGTCAACTGCTACATTATCAGAGTTTATTAATAGTCACTAAATTTACAAATGATTGAAGTGATCGTTTACAAGAACTAGGAAAACAAATGATGGATTGTTTATGTTGGACTACATAACGAGAGTTGTCATTCTACAATTTCGATACTTGAACTGTGCTTATGTAATACATTTGGAATGAACATTGAAAGTGTTGACACATGATTAGATTGAAAGACACATAGATCGAGTGTTTAACAAACAGACTGAAAAGTTTGAAAACATTTTATACAAAACTTTGTTGTTGTTTTTTACGATATAGTGACACTGTATATTTGTAAAGAAATATTGTTATGGTATAATACACAATACGAGACTGTACCTACTCAATACATCACAGTGTTTTGTTGTTACTTCTCCGAATGATTCGGTGTGAGAGAATCGAACTAAGAAATAATAGCAGTTTTGTTGTATTTCGTTTAGAGTACATCAGTGTCGATCTTCAGACGGTTTAAATCTTTAATCTTAATAATTTTATGTGCATATGCTGCGGACGTGTCATGCACATGTATGTATGCATTATGCAGGATTATCTTGAAATAAGTTCCCGTAATATTTTACTTTTATACCTAACCCTTTACATCGCTTTTTTGTACATTTAAACCACTGCGATCGATAGAAATATACTTATGGGCGGAGCAAACTACACGCGTCATCCTCTCACCGATAACTAGAGTGACATCTACGTCATTTACTACCTGCGTTTGATGTAAACGCCCATTCGGCGAGCTTTTCTGAAATTGGCAGTACAATAGTTTAACTGTTGTTCTGTTTCCTTTTTACAGTCCCAATATTATTGCACATTCGGTAGCAAAGATGTTGACACCACATGTCGTCTGATGATGACTTTTACGGGATCGAATAAGGTTTGGTCATTGCATTCCCTGAAAGGAATGAGAGGAGAAAAGGAACTGGAAGACCTGGCTATCTGCAGGCCAATGCTGGCTGCAGGTCAATATTGAGTAAGTTCTGTATACTGTTACAGTGTGGAGTAAATTTGTTTTTTAACATGTCCAGAGAAAGAGGATAGGTAGCTTGGTAATTAAAAAAAACAACATGTTTAGAATATTGATAACACAAATCATCATCACTGACAGGTATTTTTTGGGGACAATTCAGAAAAGAAAAAGCTCAGCTGGGCCTCATGTTCTCAAACCATTTTTCAGTCTCATTTGTTGTTTTATCTAAAACATCATAATCAAGCGGGAATCCATTTAAATAGCTATTTTAGATAGTTTTAAATTTCATTTGTTGTTTCATTATATAATATAAGATTTAAATTAACATGTGAGCATGGCGCCTAATGTGGATGCCTCTTTTGTGATAACGGCAATTTGATTACAACTTTTACACCACTGTAATGATTTTTTTTCAGATGCTCTTATGAAAACTCATAAGACAATAACAAAAAAAAGAAGCTGAGGATGCTGTTTTTAAAACATGCTCCATTCAAAAAAGGTGGATTGAAATTTAAGGTAGGCTTAGATTCTATTGCTTTTCTATTGTTCAGTGTTGATGCTTTTTGGATAAGTCAGAAAATTTACAACATTAAATGTAACTTGAGCTCTTGATAATCTTCAGCTTTACTTCTTTGTTTTTGGTGTTGCACTAAAAAGGTCAGCATAATTTGATTCAGGTTTTACTGCAGGATTTAGGATGGTTGAACTTATATAAAATTAAAGAACCAAATCTTCATCCTTAAATTTTGCTTAAAACATAAATTTAAGTTTCAGAAACAGTTTAAACAAATAATGTGTCTTTGCTCCAGAATCATTCTATCTTTAACATTGTTTTACACAAGTACTTAATATTAATGAATTATATTAAAACAAAACATTCAATATTATTACAGAAAGGTGTGACGGGTGCGTCTGCTGCAGGCAGGGAGGATTTGACGGTCAGCCAGAGGATTTGGGGATATACTGTAATGTCTTTAATGTGGACTTGCGTGTGATTTAAGTTTTCACAAGGGTTTTAGTGTGTGTGAAAGTATGTCAGTTTTCAAAATTGAGCTGTGTCAATTTGCTCAAACTACATAACTCAAAGAACTTTGAAGCGGTCTTGTTGACGTCATGAGCTTTTGTTTAATACCAGTATTGGTGATATAGGCCCATGACTATATACTGTAGAAAGTGAACAAGTTCACTGCTTGATACAGATAGTCATATAGCCTGATCTCTGAATGATATTTATGAACCAAAAGAAGGCATAAAATAAAAACATACAGTAGTGATTTGAATTATTGATATTGTTAAACTAGATCTGGGCCAGTATTCATAAAGGATCTTAGTAAAAAAAATTATCTAGAACTTAATATTCTTTGAACAGTCAAGTCAAAAACTTTTCACGCTCTTTAAATATTTCACAGCATGACTCCAAACTTGTATATTATACCAAAGAAAAATAGATTGGCAACTTGAAAGGCGTATAGAGCAAATCTCGCCAACATCACATGGCAACTGAATGAGGTCTCCTTTTAGTAAGCATATTTGATCACAATTGATAAAGTCAGCAAATGCTTTGAAATAAGAAAACTTGATTGTTTGTGTATAATGCTAATGGTACCTTTTTAATAATGTTACTAGTATTTTCTACTCAGGAAAGCAATGAATTTTTGATTGGAAGTCTGAGAAATCAACAGTTGTTGAAAAATGGACTCGATTCGGTTTATTACGCGCCAGTGTAACATTAAATACTGACCACGTTGAAAATTGACCCCATAGATCCTTTTCAACGTTGAAAATTGACCCGTCAACATTTCAACATCAAATTTTGATCAAAGGGTCCTTTTTCAACGTTGAGAATTGACCCCGTCAACATTTCAGCATTAAATTTTGATCAAAAGATCCTTTTTCAACATTGAGAAAAGGCCCCACCAACATTTCAACATTAAATTTTGATCAATGGGGTCAATATTTAATGTTACACCGGCTGTACCACCAGTTTAATACTTCAGTAAGCATCTGTTGATTTGATCACGACTGATCAAATTGGCAAACACTTTGAAATAATATAACGCACCAAGGTCAATGTCACCAAGGTGTTATAGTGACGTCTTTGGTTATTTTTAAGGTTAAAGTTTTTCGGCAACCTTTGTTTTTCTGTCATAGCTTTGTTATTATTGCTTATATCTTTCTGTAACTTTACATAAACATTGTCCAGCATACAAACAAAGTATGTACAGGGGGTCGGCCCATTATACCCAGGGTCAAGGTCACCAAGGTGTTATACTTAGGTTAAGGTCACAAACTTTTTATACTTGGAATTATTTTCATGTTAAATTTTTTGGAAAGCTTCGTTTATAGACATACCTTTGGTACTTTAAAAGATAGTGACCACTTTATCATCATCATCTGCATGTGTGGTAGCAATCCCAATAACTCTAATATGTGTTCTTGACAGAATTATGCCCCTTGATGTATCTTCCTTTTAAAGTAGAGGTCTCCTGTTGAGACATATATTCATTTTACTGTCAAATCGCCAAATAGTGGAGCGCGCTGTCTTACGGACAGCTCTTGTTGTTGAGACCCTTAGAGAATTTCAAATTTGTTGTCGCATATCTTCACTCTGATGTGTTGCACACAAGTCGCATCCATATAACCATGGTCAAGGTCACACTTTGGTCAAAGCTCAAAAGAGAGTTTATTCTAACACATTCTTTGTTTATTCTTTTACTATTTTTTATCAGAAAATCAAATTATTGATCGTCTGCGTTACTTAAATTTTGTTTTCCTCAAAAACTGTCAAAGGTAACCATTTGAAACTTGAAAAACTTGTTCACTTTTACACATTTTTATACGCCCAAAGGGACGTATTATGTTACGACGCCGGTGTCCGTCTGTCCGTCAGTTAGCAATTTCGTGTCCGCTCTGTAACTCTTGGACCCCTTGAAGGATTTCAAAGAAACTTGACACAAATGTTCACCACATGGAGACGACGTGCAGAGCGCTTGTTTTGGATGACTAGGTTCAAGGTCAAGGTCACACTTAGGGATTTAAGGTCATATAAGTGTGTTTCTTGTCCGCTCTGTAACTCTTGAACTGCTTAGAGGATTCCAAAGAAACTTGGCACAAATGTTCACCACACTGAGGCGACGTGCAGAGGGCATATTTTAGATGACTCGCTTCAAGGTCAAGGTCACACTTGGGGGTCAAATGTCATATATGACTTTGCTTTGTGTATATTGCTCTGCATTGCAGTGCTCTTGTTTTTATTTGGCAGATCCCTTTTTTGTTCTCTTACAATAATTTTTTTGTATTACTTCCCTTTTTTGTTACTATAAATAGCTTATTTTGAAACTTTCTTATTATTTGCCATAGGGAAAAGCCGAGACCACTTTTCTGTGGTACAACATGGATGGTACCACCAATTTTTAGGTGTATTTTGACATAACTTTACCTGGTAAGAATTTTTTTGTGGACTTGGAATTTTTTTCTGGATTTTCTTCTTTTTTTTTTGTTCCTGTCCTTTGGGCTTCAACAGTCAAGTTCTTTAAATTTTGCGCCCATCCTCTGATGTAACCCTTCGGGTGTATATTGCCCCGCTTGGCGGCACTCTTATATTTATTGCAATGCAGGTAACCCTGTGATTTGTTTTTACAGAGTAAATACCTCTTACTGTCCGTCAGTCTCCAATTTCTCAATACAGTGTAACAAGGTATTTTTCTTCTTTACAGTGGTGACCTCATTCTGTTGACTAGGTGACTTTCAATGGTTTTTTTGTTGAGCTATTGCCCTTTTTCGACCTTGAATTTTCAGTTGTTGTTTTTTTTCAATCCAATTACCCAATATCTTATCATAGGTATTGACATGATACTAGACATAATTTATTGTGATGACCCAATTTGTTAGACAAGAGGAGGTACTCTATCAAGGATCATTTTCTAAGAATTATTGCCTTTTTTATATGCCCGTTTGAAAAATTGGACGTATTATGGGAACGCCCCTGGCGGGCCGGCAGGTGACGTCCGGAGCATATCTTCTTCATGCATGGAGGGATTTTGATGAAACTTGGCACAATTGCTCGCCATCATGAGAGGGAGTGTCAGGTGCAAAAACCAGGTCCCTAGGTCTAAGGTCAAGGTCACAATTAGAGGTCAAAGGATACAAGAATGAAAACTGTTCGGAGCATTTCTTCTTCATGCATGGAGGGATTTTGATATTACTTGGCACAAATGTTAACCACCACGAGACGGAGTGTCATGCGCAAGAACCAGGTCCCTAGGTCTAAGGTCAAGGTCACAGAGGCTAAAGTTCAGATACAAGAATAACTGTCCGAAGCATTTCTTCTTCATGCATAGAGGGATTTTGATGTAACTTGGCACAATTGTACACCATCATGAGACGGAGTGTTATGCGCAGGTCCCTTCTTTAGAATTACTTCCCTTTGTTTTTACTATAAATAGCTTATATTGCAACTTTTTCGTTACTAGTCGTAGGGAAAAATCGAGATCACTTTTCTGTAATGCAACATGCATGATACATCCAATTCTGAGATGTATTTTGACCTGTCTCTACCTGGTAAGATTTTTGTGTGGACTTGCAACTTTTTTTTGGGGGGGGGGGGGGTTTAAAGATTAACTTCCCTTAGTTGTTACTATAAATAACTTACATTGTAACTTTTTTATAATTGACCATAATTATAGAAAAACCAAGACCACTTTTATGTGGTATACAACATAGATGTTTTTTTTCAATCAGTAACTTGAGAACCACTTTACCCAGAATGTTAAAAACTTAATAGGATGATTGCACATGCAGTGTTTATGACCCCTATTTATTTTGGGGGTCACTGGACCTGAACATGAGAAACAATTTCCATTTCATAACTTTTAAAAGAACCACTAGGCCCAGAATTTTGAAACTTAGTCGGATGATTGGACATGCCAAGTAGATGATCCCTTTTGCAGCCAACCATCATTGTCTCTTTGACTTTTGCTCCTTTCCTCTATTGACTTCTTGCCTATACGACTATGCATTTGGGGAGACATGCATTTTTCTTCAAAATCATCTTCTAGTTCACCTTTGCTGAACTTGCCGCTCATGAAGTCCGTATTTACCTTGTTCCTGTGGGCATGTCATTGTATTAGATTTTGTTATCGTTAAACTACATAAGCTTTTTTGTATTTAATTAAATTGAATTATCGTTATCGTTAAACTACATAATCTTTTTATAATTTTGGACTTGCATTATCGTTATTGTTTAACTACATAAGTTTTTTGTATTTGATGGATTTAAATAATTGTTACGTATGCTTTAAACTGTATTGTATTATCAAGGGGTGCAGTATTCCCATATACTGCTTAAGGGATTACTTTCGTTGTTTCTGAACTTAACGAATATTTTAGTAAATTTTATAATTAGATCTTGAATTAAAATATGTAATTGAAATTTTGTTTTGCTTATTTATTTAAATATGAGCTGTCAAAAGTAGGTTGTATTTTGGTGGTTTCACAACGTTAACCAACAACGTTGTCACAACGTTGATACGACTCCACATTTTTACGTTGTCACAACGTTGTATCTGACCGCAACACAACGTTATGCCACAACGTTGTCGCAACGTTGACACGACTCCACACTTTTACGTTGTCACAACGTTGTTTCTAACGTTGTCACAACGTACAGCACAACGTTGTAACAACATTGTCACAACGTTATTGTGCTTCCTGGGATCTGTTAAGATATAAATCAGATGTCTTCTAAAGTTTTAATATGCAACCTTGGCAAACCAGCAATTGACAGTTTGTAAATTTTTTATTCTATTCTAGTTTGTTGATTTCAGTTTGAAATTTTACCAGAGCATTTGCTTTGCAGAAGTTGGTAGTTATTATTTGTAAGTCTTCTAAACTATTTTCTTAGAATTCATAATTATATTTAACAGTTTTTCTGTGCCCAATTAGCATGTGCTTGAATATATACAAAGCAGTGTATTGTGTGAACTGGTTTACTCAAAGTACAAAATGTGGAATTTATTGCTCTGCTTAGTCAGTGTGCAATGTCAGTACATTTAATTTATTTAATTGATACCATAAAATGTATTGACATTTTGATTACACTTTATTTTACATGTATATTGTAAAGAATATAAATTTTGTGTTACAGGTGCTGTTGTTGGTGTTGTAACGAAGACATGATGAAGAAATTTCAAGAATCGCCATGAAATGTTTTTTTTTATTTTTACCTCACCTGAGCCAACCGCTCACAGGTGAGGTGTTGTGATTGCTCATCTTCCGTATATAGGATATTTGTATGTTTCAGTGAAATATCAATTTCATTTCATAAGTGAGCATCAAAAACTGATATTTTACACGAGTGGCATAGACATGAGTGAAAATGACTTGTTTTGGTGCTCACAAGTGAAATAAGACTGATATGTCACTGTCACAAACAAATTTTCTTTTTATTTCATGTGTAAAACTCTTATTTTGTGGCATAATTTATAGAATGTCGAAAATCGCGGAAAAGGTCACAGAAAGCATAACGCAAATCAGGTCATTTTAACAACGTCATCATCATTATGGTCCCCGGTATTCATAATTTTGTTTTTAGCTCGAATATTCGAAGAATAGTCTAGCTATTCTACTCACCCTGGCGTCGGCGTCGGCGTCACACCTTGGTTAAGTTTTTGCATGCAAGTACATACAGCCATCAGTTTAAGGCATATAGCTTTGAAACTTATTTTTTCTTTTTCTAGGTCAATAACCAACCTCTCTGGGTCAAGTCCCATAACTCTGACATGTATTTAGAGCAAATTATGCCCCCTTTTGGACTTAGAAAATTTTGGTTAAAGTTTTACATGCAAGTTACTATCTCCAAAACTAATGCAGATATTTATTTGAAACTTCACATGTGTTTTCGGGGTTATAAAACTAGTTGATAGCAGCAAGTCCCATAACTCTGACTTTCATTTTGGGCAAATTATGTCCCCTTTTGGACTTAGAAAATTCTGGTTAAAGTTTTGCGTGCAAGTACATACAGCTATTTCTAAATGGCATATAGATTTGAAACTTATTTTTTCTTTTTCTAAATCAATTACCAACCTCACTGGGTTAAGACTATTAACTCTGACATGTATTTTGAGCAAATTATGCCCCCTTTTAGACTTAGAAAATTTTGGTTAAAGTTTTACATGCAAGTTACTATCTCCAAAACTAATGCAGATATTGATTTGAAACTTCACATGTGTCTTCGGGGTTATAAAACTAGTTGATAGCAGCAAGTCCCATAACTGTGACCTTCATTTTGGCCAAATTATGCCCCCTTTTGGACTTAGAAAATTCTGGTTAAAGTTTTGCATGCAAGTACATACAGCTATTACTAAAAGGCATATAGATTTGAAACTTATTTATTCTTTTTCTAGATCAATTACCAACCTCACAGGGTCAAGTCCCATAACTCTGACATGTTTTTTTGAGCAAATTATGCCCCCTTTTAGACTTAGAAAATTTTGATTAAAGTTTTACATGCAAGTTATTATCTCCAAAACTAACGCACATATTGATTTGAAACTTCACAGGTGTCTTCGGGGTTATAAAACTAGTAGTTGGTAGCAGCAAGTCCCATAACTGATATGCATTTTGGTCAAATTATTCTCCCTTTTGAACTAAAAACTCTTTTGAAATTTAACCTCTTTGGGTAGTATTTTCCTGCTTCTGGGACAATATTTCGAATAGTCGAGCTTGGCTGTCTTATGGACAGCTCTTGTTTGTTACTTTACTATATACATAGACACAATCTTGTGCACACCATCTCTCCTCATCCCCTTGATTCAATTTAATGAAACTTCAAACAAGTGATTAGTATCAACAGTAGTTGTGCATGCGGCATGTTAGGTTCTTTCAATGATAAAATGTGCAGAGTTATGGGACTTTGTTTCTTGTTAACATACTCTGTACATACAGTCTGCATATGCAATCTTGTGCGTGCCTAATCTTCCGAACCCTTGCATACAAATTAATGAAACTTTACACAAGTGATCAGTACCAACCCTAGCTTTCATGGTGCATGTTACGTTCTTTTAGATAAATATTCTACATAGATATGGGACTTTGTTTTTAGCTCGACTATTCGAAGAGTAAGTAGAGCTATCCTACTCACCACGGCGTCGGTGTCACACCCTGGTTAAGTTTTTCGTACCATGTCCAGTTATAGGCAAGAGTACATAACTCTGTCAAGCATTTTGACTGAATTAGGGCCCCTTTTGACTTAGAAATCTTGGTTAAGTTTTTCGTACCAGTTCATTTTTTTGACAAAGTCTATTAAGATAAAGCTTTGAAACTGTCAACACTTGTTTACTATCACCATGTCCATTTGTAGGCAAGAGTACATAACTCCATGAAGTATTTTGGTTGAATTATGGCCCATTTTTGACTTAGAAATCTTGGTTAAGTTTTTTGTACCAGTCTACATTTTGACCAAGTCTTTTGAGATAAAGCTTTGAAACTTTCAACACTTGTTTACCATAACCATGTCCAGTTATAGGCAAGAGTACAAAACTCCATCAAGGATTTTGGCTGAATTATGGCCCCTTTCGACTTAGAAATCTTGGTTGAGTTTTTCGTACCAGTTCATATTATGACAAAGTCTTTTGATATAAAGCTTTGAAACTTTCAACACTTGTTTACCATCACCATGTCCAGTTGTAGGCAAGAGTACATAACTCCATCAAGCATTTTGTCTGAATTATGGCCCCTTTTGACTTAGAAATCTTGGTTAAGTTTTTCATACCAGTTTATATTTTGTGTAAAGTGTTTGACATATAGCTTTGGAACTTTTATAACTTGTTCAGTATAATAGTCTCTATCAATAGGCCAGAGTACATAGCTCTGTCATCCTCTCTGGCTGAATTATGGCCCTTTTTGAACTTGGAAATTGGTTCTGTTTTGTATATGTCCATGTTTTGTCAAAACTATTTGACATATGGCTTTTTAAACTTTAAACACTTGTTTATCATTATGCTTTCCATCTGTAGGTAAGAGTACATAACTCTGACAACTATTTTGGCTGAATTATGGCCCTTTTTGGACTTTGAAATTTGTTCAGTTTTTCTTACAAGTTAGTGTTTTGTCAAAACTATTTGAACTGTGGCTTTGAAACTTTTAACACTAGTTTATCAGCATGATTTCCATCCGTAGGCAAGAGTACATAACTCTGTCAACTATTTTTACTGAATTATGGCCCTTTTTGGACTTATAAATTAGTTAAATTTTTTATACAAGTTCATATTTCGCCTAACATATAAATTAACATATTTGCCATCATGGTCACACATTGCCATTTAGTGCAAGACTTATCGAAATCCACAAATACAGGAACATTTTTTTGATTAATCCATTTTTTCTTTTGTCTGAAAATCTTTGGAAATATTTTGACCACATTCTTCAATCAATTCTTCGAATAGTCGAGCGCACTGTCATCAGACAGCTCTTGTTTGTAACTATACTGTATACATACAGTCTATATACATACAGTCCACATAATTATGCAGTCTTCATCACCTTTAGTGATAGCTCTAGTTTAATTTGGAAATTGGTTCAGTTTTCGTACAAGTACATGTTTTGTCAAAACTATGTGACATGTGGCTTTGAAACTTTGAACACTTTCTTGTCATACCTTCATCTGTAGGCATGAGTACATAGGTCTGTTAAGTTTTCTGACTGGATTATGGCCCTTTCTGGACTTGGAAATTAGTTCCATTTTAACAAAAGTCAGTGTTTTGTCAAAGTTATTCGACATGCGGCTTTGAAACTTGTAACAATGATTTTGGCCCTTGAGCGATTGTCGGCGTCAGTGTTGCCTGATTAAGTTTTATGTTTATGTCAGCTTTTCTCCTAAACTATCAAAGCTATTGCTTTGAAACTTGGAATACTTGTTTACCGTCATGAGCTTACCCTGTACTGCAAAAAAAACCTAACTCCATCTTGCTTTTTGTAAGAATTATTGCCACTTTTGGACTTAAAGAAATTACGTTTTCTTGGTTAAGTTTTATGTTTAGGTCAATTATTATCCTAAACTGTCAAAGCTATTGCTTTGAAACTTGCAACACTTGTTCACCACCATAAACTGACCCAGTACAGCAAGAAACATAACTCTATTCTGTTTTTTGCAAGATTTATGGCCCCTTTTGGACTTGTGGAAATATCAGATTTCTTGGTTAAGTTTTATGTTTAGGTCAACCTTTTCTCTACAGACTTTATCGTTATCCACAAGGGAATGAATAAAACACGAATAATTGCACCCACCTTGGTAATTGTAAACAAGGATTCAATATCGGTAACATTACAACTGTTTTTGAACATAACAACTGACGTTGCACAGTCGAAGTAGGATAGCAAGCGGAATCACCCACAGGTTAGATGTAATTCGCAAAAATTATACCTAACGTGCTCCCTCGCTAAAATTTTACCTCGCAAACTAGTTTTGTAATCGCTTTTCGCGAAATATGTGCCTCGCGAAAATTTCTGATTTTTCAATCTTGTGCCATCCAAACCTAAAGAACCACTGCATACATTTTAATTCAACTTCACAAAAGTGATTAGTAGAAACATTACATGTGCTTGGTTCATGTCAGATTTGTAGCAACCTTACATGTGCTTGGTGCATGTCAGAATTTTTCATAAAAATATTTGTTTTTAGCTCACCAGGGCACATTAGTGCTCCAGGTGAGCTGTTGTGACCAGTCATTGTCCGGCCTCCAGCAACATTTGGATTATGAAAAGTCAACATGTCACAGTTGTGACCTAGCATTTATGATACTTGGTTAAAATGTTTGTCTTGATGATCTATAGGTAAAGTTAAAAACCAGGCCATGTGGGCTCTAAAAGTAGGTCATTAGGCTAGATCAAAGGAAAAGCTTGTGAACACTAGAGGTAACAGTTGTGACTCACTCTGTATGAAACTTGGTACAAACGTTTGTCTTTTTTCACTCTAGGTCAAGTTAGAATATAGGTATTGTTGGGTCAAGAACTAAGTCACCCCGTTAAATAAAAGGTTAATGTTTCCTTTGTCAAATTAAAAACTGGGTAATGTGGTCAACATCTAGGCCAGTAGGCAAGGTTGGCAAAAAGCCGGTCAATTTGAGTATTGACTGGACCGACTGTCAATACTGGTTGTCAATACTGGTTGATGCAATACCAGGGTTATTCTTGATTGGCCAATACTGGTTCATTCAACACTTCTATATAATGTACATTCACAGTTTAGCACCCAGGCTGTAATAGTTATATTAAAATAATAAAGCAGTTTGAATAATATAAAGTTTTGCTCATTAAAAAGTATGTTAATACTGGTAGGTTCAATTTTGGTCCTTGGCTATGTGTCCTGGTCAAGCATCATTTTGGACAGTCTCCTTAAACAGATCTAGTTTATTCAATGCTTTCATGTTCTTACAGTTAGGCTTAATTTTGGATTAATTAAAGCTTTTATTACTCCGTGAAATGGAAAATACTGTCAAATTTTGGTCCAATGCTGTATTCCTGATCAGTACATGTAGTGGTCAATTCTGGTCAATTGAATACTTTGATTGCATTACTTATTTTTAAAATAAAGTTATCATAATTCAAGCATTGAGACTAGTAAAGTGGGATTACTGAACATGACATGTTTAGTGACTAGATAAACATGTCTGCAACTTACCTATTGTTTATTGTAAGACCTGGTGTCAATTAGGCAATGTGACACCTGCTCTCAAAACACAAA
This sequence comes from Mercenaria mercenaria, assembly GCF_021730395.1. Classification (NCBI taxonomy): domain Eukaryota; kingdom Metazoa; phylum Mollusca; class Bivalvia; order Venerida; family Veneridae; genus Mercenaria; species Mercenaria mercenaria. The sequence goes on from NW_026459868.1 coordinate 37,112, forward strand.
CCCCTCCAATGAAAGAGTCTAGGTGTTTTTCATTAAATTATTTGTACCAGTATAAAGAATGTGAATTAAACACTTACTCTACAGTTTATGAAATACTTTCTACAAATTAAGTTCAGTCAGTTAAATTAGCAGTTTTTCCACTTATTGTGATATTTTTGTAGAAGAATATTAATATCTTTTTAATTTAGTCTAAAAGAAAATGTTCAATGCCTAAATATCCAACCAGTATTGACCAACCAACCACTTCTGACCAATTTAGGAGTATAAATTAGGTTGCTTTAACTAAATAATAATGGCTGCATTCACCATAATGAAGCCCAACATGCTCTTAAACAATCATTATTTAATTGTTCAGAAACTTTGCAAAATACCTTAACAGTTAGTATTGACTAATTGACCAGTATTGACCACTTCAGGGAGTATTGACCGGGGCGGTTTTAACCTGTTAAAACTGTGGTGGCTTTTTAACCGCCAAACGTTTGCCAGTATGCCATATATGAAAATTTTGTTTTCACTCTAGGAGACCTCAGTTATTATTAGAATTAGAATTAGTCAGACTGTTAGACTTGATGATTTCTTGGTCAAAGTTTAATCCGGGTCATGTGGGATAAAAAACTAGGTAACCCAGTCAAATCAAAGGTAAAGCTCGTGAACCCTGTTGAGACTGCAGTTGCCACCCTATCTTAATGAAACATGGTCAGAATGTTTGTCTACAATTGTCGAGATATTTGGAATGTCTAACAATATTGTCACATACAGTATGGCATAGTAATGAAGATTATCAATAAATCTTATATAGTCTACACTTGTCTTTTGTGCTATATTGTTGAGGAAATTTTACAAAGTTAACAATTTTCCAAAGTTTTCTCCTTAGATGCTTTATGAATACGGACCCAGGTCTTCAGTATTATTTCGTATAATACAATCAGTTTTATTTTTTCTATGAACCATTTAAACATGTGGCCTATCTTTTCAAGTTAAGATATTCATGATCAATAAAGCCATTTTAGGCCATTGTGGTATTATTGTTTCATTTCTTGGCTTGACTATTCAAAGAATAAGTAGAGCTAGCCTACTCCCCATGAAGGTGCCTATTTTTTCATACCAGTTCAAATTCTTATATACCATTTGTGATAAAACTTCCAACAGTTATGTACCATGAACATGTGCAGTTTTAGGCAAGAGGACATAACTCCATCAAGAACTTTGGCTTAATTATGACCCCTTTTAACTTTCAAAGATTGGTTAATTTTTTCCTAGCACTTTGTATTATGTGTAAATGTTTAGCTCAACTGAGTCAAAGGCTCTTGGTGAGCTTTTGTGACTGCTCAATGTCCATTGTGCATATATCAAAAAATTCTAAAAAAAAAAAAACTACTTGAAAACCAATGAGCAGGATTACACCAAACTTCACAGAAATGATTCTTGGGTGCTTTAATTTCAAAACTGTTAAGAGAATTGAATTCCATGAAGTCATGAACTCTGGTAACCAGGGCAACCAAACAGAAAAACTTTAAAATGTCCAAAACTGGAAGGCGTACAGCTTTAATATTTGGCATATGACATTATATATATCATATAGCAGCGTGTGTGACATTGATATTGTCAACTCAAGGGCAAAATTTCACCCGAGGTGAAGAGTGGTGACATCGTTTCGAGGGGTGATAATATCTATTCCACCCACGCTGTTATATTTTATTATACCGAAAAAGAAATTAAGCACGAAGTTTTTAAAATGTTTTACTTCATTTAATTCAATAGTTTCATCTTTAGCACGGTAATCACCTGTGTACACATTGAATAGTGACATCATTGAAATATGACTTTATGTACAAAGGAGAGAACCAATTGGCTAAACAAAGCAGTTATTTGACAGTCACATGATATGACAGTCACTTTTGCTTGGTCTCGTGTCAAAAAGGTTGATAATGTTTCTGATAGTCAAAATATCTCTTTTTCAGGTAATGGGATTTTATCATTGTAGATAAAAGTGAGGTATAACAACATAATTATTACGGTCCTCTACGAAGTTTGTTCTGTTTTCCTGGGTGATTTTTTTTTCATCTTGTCTATAACAACAAGACCTTTAATATTTCGTATGTAGCATTATGTTCAGGCACTGTACCAATGAGTTCAAGTTATGCTCCTTGGGTGAAAAGAGGCCAAATTTATGATAAAGACTGTGATGATCATGACTCAATTTCAGGTCAAAATTATGAAAGCATTAAGTTTCACTTAAAGCCAGAAAATGACATGTGCCTTGATACAATTAAAAAGAAAAAATACTTGTCCTTTCAACTTTAATCAAACTGCGTTCAAATGCAAAGCAATTAATGCATATGTAATTCACATAAAACTAAAAAGGAATGTGTGTCTACAAATTTATTATAAACCATTGAAAAACTACATTATTACATATGGGTGTTTATCAGAATAATGAAGAAAAAAGTGACAAGTGGGCTCAAAATTCAAACATATGATGGTCAGCTATTCTATCATTTAATTTCAATGACAACATTTGGCAAGTGTTGAAAAATACCAATCTGGAAATACATTAACCTTTAATTACGAAGTTCGGTGAATTGCCAGTCAGATGGGTGATAAATGCTGTAGTGTTTTATGACAAGGAGAAATGTATAACATTGTTTCTTAACAAACATGATATGTAATATGGTTTGAACCTTGCTTAATCAAAAATTTGGTGGGCTTTTGTTTTTCAATACCGCCCTTTCTTCCTAAGACATGAAAATAAATCTCACCTCGAAAAGTTATTGCAGAGTAAAAAAAATATATTACTTTTTTTGTAATTTTTCTTGCAATTTGTATGTTTATAAACCAAATGCCTAAAATCAGGAATGTCTAATAAGCTTGTTTTATAAAATTGTCAACTCTAAATTAAGTTAATTACAGGTGCACAAGAGAAATTGTTATTTTCATTCATTAATAGGTTTATGTTCATAAAAAGACTACTGGAGGTCAAAGAATTGCTGTATTGTACAAAATGACTGCAAAACTCCCAAGATATAAGTTTGTCTCTTGACTGTTTGTATACAACATTCAAACTGGTTTTATTTTATATTGTTGCTACAGCTGACTATTCTATTAGTTTTCGTTTATCATAATTGTTACGTAGTAATTTCACTGTTATTGTTGAATTCGTATTCAATATGTTAAACCTTTATAGTTAAATTTTCAGTACTTTTAATACTGAAACTGTATCATACAATACAAGTATACATTGTTCAATATATAAACATGGGTGAAAGTTGTCAAACTTTAAAATACTGAAATCAAGACTTTCAATACTAATTTCCTATCACTTGTATAGAAGAAGAAATCTTCAAAATACTGAATTCAGTATTAATACTGAAAACTTTCACCCATGTATAAATGAACCACCACAAGCATAAGTGATATTTATATATGTACCTATAAAATATGATTATAATTTATGTAAAAACTTTACTGTATATTTTCAATTGCATTTTTCATTCCATAAAAGAATGAAAGTGATCAAATTTATTTGCATACATGAAGTTGTCAGAAATTAATAACTGTAACAGGTATATTATAAGCAGGTCTGGTTTTTAATATATTTCATGTGTTCATTTGAATCATTGTTCTGTTATTTATGTTTTCATAAACATTAAAAAAATATCAACAGTGACTATTGGAAGTAACAATTGTGGTTTAAACATGTCTAAAGGGAAAGTTATTAATTTTAATAACTTCAGATACATTTACACATGAACATGCTGTATCAGTATGTTAAAACATTTGTTCAAAAATAAAATTATCAAAAGCCATCAGTCCTAATTCCCATGTCTTGATTTTTTTTTATTTATTTTCATGGTTTGTCCAAAAATGTTAGAATCGAAGTTCTTAAAAATGTCAGAAGCAAGTACAATGTTATAAATTAGTGTGCTATCACAAAACTTTTATAACACATGGCAAATAATGTAGAATTGAGCTCCGTAAAGAAAGGGTATTCAATGCAAATCAGCATATGAGTAAATTCTACCATTTATCCTAATTCATTAAGCAAATGAATAAAAAATGTCATATACAAATGTATTATAACAGACTTGCAATTTGGCCCAAAAGGGATGCTTATGCACATGATTTTTCCTTATCTATGTCCTTTATTGAAATCTAGTCAACCCAACAAAAATATACACATGGTTTATAAGTGGGTATGTGTTACATGTGACAATTTCTTCATGTACAGTGATATCTCACATTATTTCCAGTAAACATAAACTAATATGGGCATGCCTCTTTTGTTTGATGTAAAGATCTTTCAGATTTCTCTTTTACCTTGAACATGGTAGTTGCAATGAAACAAATGTGTACAATAATAACTACATATGTATTATTCAATATCAATGAAATTATGATCAAAGACATACCACATATTATTACATACTCGTTTCTATTCCCCGTTAAGTTACACTGGTACCGGAAACATCAATATTTTTTCCATACACTGACGCCTGAATTTCATATCGGGTGCGTGACATAATTCAGTGTGTGTTGTTGAACTATTTTTTTCTGTTTAGTTCACTATTGTCAATCCTATTCAGGCTATTGAACATATTTATGATATTTACATATTATTTATACGTGTAGATGCGTATGTAATAAAAAGGTTATTATCTTTGCATCGGGAAATATGCACTCGTTTTTCAGCGAAGAATATTGCACTCCTAAAGTCGCGCAATATTTTCCCTGAACAACTCGTGCATATTTCCCGATACAAAGCTAATAACCTATAAATATTACTTCAGCATAACTTTGTAACACAAAAGAGGCATATCCATTGAATATACAGAGAGCAATGAAAGTAACCAAATATTGACAGAATATTACATTTGTGTGAAACACTGCAATTTTTACAGAAATAAAAAGATCGATATAATGCAGAATCCCCTAACCACTTTATCCATTTATTTTTGTTTTCCCATCAAGGCTGCCATTGTGTTTGGGAAAGCACCGTCTTACACAGACTGTCATACAGGATCCTTATATTTTAATACAGAGCTTTATTTCTTAACAAATTTGAAGTTTTCTTGTGCCAAAACTTAACTATACATTTTATAACTTTACTAAATAAATAAAAATAAATCTGCTGACAATAAGCATTAACACTTGCAGAACACTTGATCAGGGACTTATGAATCAAACTGAACATCTTTAGTTGACAACCTGGCTACCATTCTTGGTGATACAGGAACTCATTCATCTGTCATCAGGCTGCTCAATGTGTGAGAAAAAAAAAGACAGTAGTCAACAGTTTACTTGTATGTGCAGAATCATCTCTATTTTCCTGCTTCAACAAGACAGCTTTTATGCTGGGAAAATCCACATACATTACATCGGTATATCAAGACTTATTTTTCCTGCTTCAACAAGAGCTTTTATGCTGGGAAAATCCACATACATTACATCAGTATATCAAGACTTATTTTTCCTGCTTCAACAAGACAGCTTTTATGCTGGGAAAATCCACAGTATATCAAGACTTATTTAACGCTTGCTGGAGAAGTAATACAACATATCTGTAGAGCAGTATTCACAACAGCTCCTTGGATGCAAAGATCAACTTGTGGTATATCATCCATCAGTCCACTAAGTATAAGAAACCAGCAACCACAGCTTGTCTGGATTGACGTAAATCTTAAATACTGAAATAAAGAATTTATGAAGATATTTCAGCAATAAATCAATCAACAAAGAAACATCAATACTAACATAACTAGATGAAAAACCGCAATAAATGTTCATAACTACAGCCTGTTGAAAAGATAGTTTATGTTCAGACAATAAGAATCCAAGGATATATAATATCAGCTTGTAAACAAGTACCTTCACCGATATCTTTTACCTATCAATTCCTGCATGGGATATGAAATTGAGTCAGTTTGTTGACAGATGTCTAAGAGAAGTACCTGTAAGTACCAAGTAAATTTCATCATAACTTCAGCCACTTTCAAGTAGACATTAAAAAGGATCATACAAGAGACAGAAGAACAGAACATGTGTAAACAGTTTATGGACTATGGAAACCATTGCAAGAAGAAAAGGAAGTTTCTTATTTATATTGTAATTCTATACTAGATTACCCACTGAAGTGTCATGAGAAAGGTCTTAAAACCAATGTATTGTCTTAAAAAGTTAATTGCAGTTAGTTTTTTTTCACTAATCACTGTATATATGATGATCATTTGAATTTTCACTTTAGAGTAAAATTTGGCCAATCATATATATTATTTATATCAAAGAATGAAGTTAAATGTATGTGTCAAAAACATGCATTTTCACTTATAACGCACTAAAGTTGGTGGGTAATGTAGTACTGAATAACTTATCAGTTAGTTTTGAGAAAGCTCTGTATTACTATATACAATGGCCTTCCGTAACACTGTTGTTAGACTGTACCGGATTAAATAGTTTTATTTTCATTCAATATTTATATATATATATTCTAAAATATACTTTAACCTAGGTAGAAAGTCACAAATATTACTTCCTATTGGCACTGTATTGCTTTGATTTGGATGGTATCAAAAATTTCATAATTATGCAAAAGTATTTTAATTTAGTGGTAACCAAATACTACCATTATAACTCTTGGTATAAAAAGTATATTTTTTTGAAGAAATAAAAAATAATGTGTTGTGAAAAATAAAGTCTCAATAATTATTTTAAATCCCTATACATGCAAGAAAGTTTTCATACCAGTCAACAGCACAATGGTCAAATTGTCAGTTTTCAAAAGGATCAGAAATATTACGCCTTTACAAGATGTAGGCAAATCTGATAGAAAATGATTGCAAAATGTGGTTTCCATCAAGTTCAACAGTCAAAATAGGCAATTTCTGCCCTTTAAAGAGCCATAACTCTGGATCCAAAGATGGGAACTGGCCAATTTTCAGAAGGAAATATTATTTAAATACAACTGGATTAAAACTGATTGCAGATGTGGTCTGTTATGTGATCTCAAGAGATTCTGTACGGATAACAACGGACGAAGGGCGTTCACAAACGGTCACCTTGGCACAGGTGAAATAATGTCCATAACACATCAATTTTTATGTGGCCCTTTAAACAACATCTAAGTCATGCATGAAGAAGAAATGCTTCGGACCAAGTCATCATTGTATCTGACCTCTGGCCTCTGTGACTTTGACCTTACACCTTGGGACCTGGTTCTTGCGCATGACACTCCGTCCCATGATGGTGAACAATTGTGCCAAGTTTCATCAAAATCCCTCTATGCATGAAGAAGATATGCTCCAGACAAAGTCTGTGGATGCCCCCCACCCATCCGCCCGCCAGGGGCGTTCCCGTAATACGTCCCATTTTTCAAACGGGCATATAAAAATGAGATATATGAACTCATAGTATCAAGAAGGTTGTGTAAACATCTGTTTGCATACAGACATGTAACATCATTTTCCTACCATGACACTGTACTTTAAAAAGTCGCATGGGTTGTGCTCATATATATTTAAAAGAAGCAAAAGCAGGCCTGGGATTCAGTCAAAACTGAAAGCCTGAAAAACTACATTCTCTAGCCTGAATTCCCCATTTTCAATAGTTATAGTTAAATTATTGCCAATAAAAGCCTGAAATCAGTACCAGTCTTGAAAAATCCCAGGCCTGCAAAAGATCAGGGCCCGTATTCATAAAGCTCCTAAGGGAAAATTTTCCCTAAGGGACTAAGTTAGGGAAAAGTTCCAAAGCATATTGTGGACAATCGTCGAGATATTTGGAATGTCTAACAATATTGTCTCATAGAGTCTGGCATAGTAATGAAGATTATCAATAAATCTTATAAAGTTTACACTTTTCTTTGTGCTGTGTTGTTTAGGAAATTTTACAAAGTTAAGGATTTTCCTAAGTTTTCTCCTCAGTTGTTTTATGAATACGGGCCCAGGCATTCAACTCCAGTTATATCATTATTGTTCCTAGCTTGGTAGGAAAGAAGATGTGATTTTAGAAGTGTTTACCATTTGGAACTTTGCAGCAGGATGACATCAGTGTACTTTCACAACAATGCGGCTATTTCTTGGTTCCCACATGGACAACTCCAGTTCAACTACTGTCCAATAACGACCTTCTAGGTATTGAGAGCTGGTTTTGTTTTTTGAGATTTGTTAAAGTTTCGTCTCTTTTCACAAATAAAATAAATCTGAATTTTTGTTTAAAAATAAAAAGTTATTAGCGGATAAGAGTGTTGAAAGCTATGGGCCATTTCATTAGGACATAGTTACAAAAAAATTCACATGTCAACCAAATAATGGTACATCGCAACTGATATAAATACATTTAATAACATAACATAAACAGAATATAAGATTATTCTTTTTACATTTGAAATGTATAATTTAAGTCTAAGTAAAACGCTGGAGATTGTATTTAAAAAAACAATCTTCTCCAAACACAGTACTTATAATTTAATGGAGAAATGTTAATTTATGCACGAATGGTACGAGGGTCATGATTTATTTTCATCATGTTATCTGGTTTGTTAGAAAAAGTTCACTTCTTAATTATGACAATAATGTTTAGTCGGTAAGCAAGACAGTACCATTTTGAAAAATAAAATACAAAGCAAACAAAAATTTATCATGACAACAGGTATGTAACTTGCACTAAGTAATATATAACAAATACAATTTTGAAAAATTTCATGCTTCTCATAATTATAAAGAAGTTGTTTTTTCCTACTAATTACTGCCAATTTCAGAAAAGCTCGCCGAATGGGCGTTTACATCAAACGCAGGTAGTAAATGACGTAGATGTCACTCTAGTTATCGGTGAGAGGATGACGCGTGTAGTTTGCTCCGCCCATAAGTATATTTCTATCGATCGCAGTGGTTTAAATGTACAAAAAAGCGATGTAAAGGGTTAGGTATAAAAGTAAAATATTACGGGAATTTATTTCAAGATAATCCTGCATAATGCATACATACATGTGCATGACACGTCCGCAGCATATGCACATAAAATTATTAAGATTAAAGATTTAAACCGTCTGAAGATCGACACTGATGTACTCTAAACGAAATACAACAAAACTGCTATTATTTCTTAGTTCGATTCTCTCACACCGAATCATTCGGAGAAGTAACAACAAAACACTGTGATGTATTGAGTAGGTACAGTCTCGTATTGTGTATTATACCATAACAATATTTCTTTACAAATATACAGTGTCACTATATCGTAAAAAACAACAACAAAGTTTTGTATAAAATGTTTTCAAACTTTTCAGTCTGTTTGTTAAACACTCGATCTATGTGTCTTTCAATCTAATCATGTGTCAACACTTTCAATGTTCATTCCAAATGTATTACATAAGCACAGTTCAAGTATCGAAATTGTAGAATGACAACTCTCGTTATGTAGTCCAACATAAACAATCCATCATTTGTTTTCCTAGTTCTTGTAAACGATCACTTCAATCATTTGTAAATTTAGTGACTATTAATAAACTCTGATAATGTAGCAGTTGACCTCTTTATAATCGACACTGTTTACTTTCAAATACAGGTAACTAATAATTATTTTGCAATATAGCCCCAAGGTAATTTTATGACGGATTATCTTTGAACACCCCTGGATACATAGCTATCAAACGTAATATACTGGGAATAAAGCAGTTATAGGAGGGAGGGTATGGTATCTAAATGTACGTAACATTTACACAATATGAAGACTTCGAATTAATAGAAAACCAATAATTGGAGTATATAAACCTTGGACGCACGATAATCTTGTGCAAGTTACTAAACGGATTACAACTGAATGATTTACTATTCTTGGGATAAATATATTAATTTTACCTCTCATTAATGTCCAATACAAATTACTCATTAGTTTAACTTGAATAAAATATCATATTCTCCGGTGATTTTATATCTAATGCGCAAAATCGTTTATTTCAATTTCTGCGCATGTGATATGATCCATAATTTCTTATGATCCATAAATTCTTATCACATGCGCAACAGCGCTATTTCGTTTTTTCTGCGTATGTGACATCATTTTTTCATATCTCCTGTTGACAGATTGGTACATTCGCATTGATTAAAGGACTAAAACGATAAATTTTCGGGCGAGGCGCTTATACTTTAGGACTAAACTACATTTTCTAGTGTTCATGCATGTGTTAACCCGATCGAATCATATTTAATGATTTGTTCTACGTGCCAAACATTTCGAAAATAATTCTGTATCAAATATTGAATCGAAACTATCACCATCAGACTGGAAATGATGTAACTAAGAAAACGTGTGCTAATGCTTAAATGTTTTGTTTAGAAATAAGAAAGTTTTCGCCGTTTTCCAAATGTTTAGATATGCGCATAAATATAGAGGCCAACGATATGTAAATCATGCTATCAAAAGAGTTTTATTTTATTAAACAGCAAACTCGTTACACGTGAAGACTCCTTTATTCGGTTAGTAATTGTTTTATTTATAAAACATTATATTGATTTTCCAGAAGTTAATGTTTGGACCATTATGTATTTTCGGTATAATCAAAAGTGTTCTAAGAAAAATGTTCACCCCTCAAAATATGAATATAGACCTCGACTGGCGCCTCGGTCGATATTCATATCTTGCGGTGAACATTTTTCATATTGCCATCTCAGAAATGCAATATTTATATAATATTGTCCGTCATTATTGACCTGGAACTCGTGAATATTCCTTATGTTGTTACTGATTTGTTGTACAAAAGTGAAAAAAATATGATAAAGTAATTTCTTGCTGTTCAAAGTGAATTTACCACTGAAACGTAGACATCTTTAAAAAAACTGAGTTACATGCGTTAAAAGTTCTCTATTTTGCCATAACTCTTTAGAGTACATATTGTGTAAGAAATGAAGGTAGGTATTACTTCTGTCCCAAGTTTATTTTTTAATGAAGTGAGCAAAATTTAGAACAGTCCTAAAGGACTTGACCTTAATTTTTCAATGTAGGAGTTACAATTCAGTCTCATTAAAGCCATTTTACTTGATGATATTCAGTTTTATTTTGTGTTTCATGATAGTTGTTTACCAATAGTTTGACCTTTCTTTTGATCAAATTAATGGAATAATGATTTCTCTGCAAACGTTTTGGACAGAGGCCATCTCTTGATTTTTTTCTCCACTTTAATAAGCTTGAAGAAATATCATGAATTATATAAAACTTATAGAAATCGGCACGGTAAAAAAGTTTGAATTTTGCATACAAACAGTAAATTGCTGTAACATTTGAAATATTCACCATTATAAGTTGGTCATACGTTAGATCTTCAACACTGACAAGTGTTCCTTTATTCAACGGTAAATTCAAGCAACCGGTGTCAGTACACGATAAAAGTTAATCATGAAAGAAATTCTTCAAAATGTGAATATGTTTCTGACATATTGTAAAAATAGAGCAATATCAATAAAATTACATTACATCGAATTCATAAAAATGGTTTGAACTGAATTCGAACCCGTGGCTGCGTTCGTGGAAGCCGGAGAGCTTACCACAACACCACCATGTCATAGTAAACTATAGGGGTTATTTTAATTAATGTAGATATTTTCAGAATACAAATATAACGTAAAATAACGAACACGCCCGAAAATATGATGACGATTAATAAGCAGATGAGTGCCAGGTCAATACGTACGGACAATGCCACACATTTTGTCTGTTATTGTTCAAAGGTGTAATTTGTATTTACTTTAAATTGATATATCCAGTCTTGGTAAAATGTCCACGTATGTCGGTCATGGAAATTTGTTCAATCGCGGAAAATATAGCATACTCCATGTTGTCGTTACACATTGCACTATAAGGTTCATTTTTCAGTTTTGATTTCAGTTGTGGAAAAACAAACTCCGCAACATTTAAGTCCGGTGAATAGCTTGGAGTAAACACATAGTGTATGCCAAGGTTGTCCAAAAATAGCGACAAAGCTCGACCGCCGGCATTCCTGTGCGTTGGGCAGTTGTCAACAATAACTATATCCCCGGCGGTTAGAATAGGAGCCCCGTAAATGTCAGTCCCGTAGACAGCAGCATCTTCCCAAAACTCCAGGTAGGACTGGGTATTAGACGGCCCGTGAACAACGTCTGCGTATACACCCGTCAGTCCAACAAGCAAATTCAGTGTGACGTTTTTAGTCTGACGTCGATCCTGTACTTCGATGACTCTTTCACCAACCGGCCCGTGACCATATACTGTCGTATTTGCCTCCGGAAGTTTAAAACCCGATTCATCGAAAAACTTCAGTTTGTAAGGATTTGCTTCATGCAACTCATCTAAAAACGCTTGAGTGTAGACCAAGTTCTGTAGTGTAAATCTATCCTTACATGGTCTTTGCATTTTTTTGTATGTCCACTCCTGGTCAAATCTGTGCCGTATAGTTCTGCTTATTGTAGGTAGCGAAACGTCGACATCAGCATTCTGAAGAAGTTTTCTTTTGATATCAAATCCGTACACTGATGGCTTCTCGTTTACCAAGTACTCGACATATTCCAGTTCTTGGTCACTCATTATGGGCTTCCGTCCACGGTTGTGCGGATGGGCTTCAACTGTCCCAAAGTCACAGTATTCCTTCCAGACTGTTCTTACTGTTGAACGAGACACTTTCAACTGTAAGGATACCTGCGTGAATACGCCTCTTGGAATTTCTCCTGAATATGGATTACCACCTTTTTCCATAATAACGTTTTTTATGAGATAGCGCATGTCTTTGCTTAAATGCTGTCCAGGAATATATTCCCTACCATATTCATTTACTTTCTTTGCGCACTCTTTTGACATCTTTACGAGACAAAAAGAAAACGTGTTTGACTACTTTTGAATGATTTTGTTACAATTGATTGACAAGTACAGCCAACAGGTGTTAACTGACGTTATCAAACGCGCCTGAGGCTATGCATATAATGACTTCAGTTAAATACTACATGGCCCATGCTTACACCAATAAATTCCCTTTTTGCTTGGAAATAACCCCGAGTATTAACATATGTAGGGTCAAATTAAACTAACCATTCATTTCATTGGGTAAAATGCAGAGAAAATGCAAAACTAAAATGAGTTAACACTGCGTGTAATGCAGCACTTTTACCTAGGACTCTGATCATGATGGAGGCAGATATTGTGACCGTAAAAGTACATTATTCGTATCATGGCGAACCTAGGTGTTCGCCATTTCCAACGGCTCTAAAAGACTTAGTAAACTTGGGAAGGTGTGGATTTGTTGCATTAATTAAGCAAAATGTGCAATATATCCGTCGATATGATAGTGTTAGGCTTTCGTATTTTGATGAAGATAAAGTGTGGGTTGATTTGACAGATGAAAGTTTCATGGATTTTCTAAAAACTACAACGTGCACTGGCGGAACTGATCAGCCGAAACTTAATGTAAAAGTGTTTGATGGAGCTTCTCCGGCAACTCCCGTTGCAAAACGACAAAAAAGAATTGAAACCGATGGTAAGAAAATTTTCTTAATGCATAGTGAAAATGAAACTACTGTGAAATACTGTGCTGCACGGGAAATGCGCAAAGTTTCTAATTTCGCTTTCTTAGTTTACACTTGCTTCAACTCCTATTTTGCACTATACCAATACAAATGCATCAAAACAACAGCTTTGTTGTTTTAAACTCGAAAAAAAATGGTGATCACTATCTATGGAGACCAACAGTATTTCAGTTATAACTTTCAGCGTCTTAAGCGGAAAGAGTGGCTCCTTAAAAGGCACCGAAAGAAGGGGCCGTTGAATTCATGGTCAAAGTCCGCTTTATAATAAGGGAATTGAACCTGTGACCTCCTTCTTAGAGTCCAATGCTCTTACTCTACTCTACAGTTTCTCTTATTTCGCGGATGTGCTTGCTTTTCCTGGCCCGTACTTAACAGCAAATCTGCATGTGCTAGTTTTTTCATGACAGAGCTTGCATTTAAAATTAACTACTCTGGTACTGTTTCACATGGTGTACATTTCTTTAAAAAAACAACATTTCTTCGATAGTAGTTTATACAAGTCTAGAAGTGAATGATATTTATTTCGACTTTAAAATATTGCAAACTTACTTTTCACTAAAAAGAGGTGTGACATTTTACAGAAATGCATTAAGACTTGAAAGTTTCCAACATAATTCCTTCTTTGTGATTCGCACGGCGGGACAAAAATGTTTGCTTGTGTACAGAAAATATATACAATGCTACAGTAGTGTACAAACAAAATTCGTCTCTTTTCGTCTTCAAACTTTGTTCTTAACCTAGTTGCGGAGAAAACATGAAAAAAAAACATAAATCTTCGCATTTTCAGTTTTGTTTTTCAAGCAAAGTTAAAACCTCAAATATTCGTAAGAGATTTTTTCAAGTACGCTAAGTGATCAAGTTTCGGTTTTGACTGCCCAATCAAATTTCAAACTCGAATGCTTAAAATTGTAAGATTCGACAGAAAACATTTATATACTAGTAGTCGGGTATAAGATCTTGCTTCAAAATAAAAGAAAACGCTGAAGCACTTCTTTCCACACTTTGTCCGGGGTCATTGCTTTTTCAGATGTTTATAGATATTTGATGGAAATTCGAGAAACTTGATGTAGAGTTATTGTCAGAAATAAAATTTTATTCAACGAATAATTGTTCTATATATCAACTTACTGATTGTTGCCACTGCACTTAAGGTAGTTCTGCACGTTTGATAAACCGAAAGTGCTGGCCAAACGTCATTTATCCGGAAAACGTAGAATAAAGCCTGGATTCGGCGTACGGAAATGGAAATCATTTCATGAATTATTCGAGTAAATTTATTACAATGGCAATGAACCTACATTTTTAAAGTCGAACTATGATGTAAAAACAAATCCCACGTTAAAAAAATCAAAATAATATCTTAAAATTTGCGTGAACTGTCTCAAAAATAAGCACACGGACCTATACATTTTATTTCACTAAATTATAGGGCATTATAACTGTGAGAAGTTTCATCAAAACCTGCATTGTAGAAAAAGTTCTATTCACGAAAATGGTATGAAAGTCATGATTTTCCATATGAAATATTGCACGAGGTCCAATTTTTCAAATCAGTCTAGCAAAAAAAAAAACAACAACAAAAAACAAGCACACGACCTTATCATTTTTATTTGCTAAACTTTCAAGGTATATTCTGAAGTTTTGAAAAATCAGTTTAACCAAATTGCTACATTGCAGAAAAAAAGCGATCAAAACGTGCAGAATAACCTTAAGATGTTTCTTTTTCCCTTCGTCTTTTCATCGTGGTGGTGGTGGTGATGATGATGATGATGATGATGATGATCAGTATGTGATTTTTTTTTCAGGCTACTCACGACGGAAGTTGGAAGAAGTATTTAACAATTCTAACCTTACAGAAACAAGATCGGGTACACCAGAGTTCACGTACAAATCTCCTGTTGCTATTGACATTGCCTTGAAAGAAGAGGAACTAGAACTAAAACGTTGTGAACTTCGTAGTCTAGAGACAGCATACGATGAGAAATGCGAAATGTACAATTTAAACATCATAAAAGATAAAAGTAAGAAAAGATGTACAAAATGTCACCTCAGAACCAATCATACGCAAAGAAGCTGTGATTTGGGCCAGTGTGAGGATGTTCGCCAGTGCGGCGAGCTGGATTTTCATCATGAGGAAAAAACTACCATTAACGAACTTATTAGAAGAAAACAAAATGTTGAAAAGGATATAAAAACAATTGAATTAGAGCTGAAAGTGAAAAAGGAGGCGCACATTTCTACAGCCAAAACGTTTGAGAGACAGATTAGGGACTTTGTCATTAATAGCAATCCGGAGAAATATTTGGTAAATGGTACCGGACCAGGAGTGATAAACATTAAACTGCAGGCTGATATTGCAATTTTAAAGAAACACTACAGTAGCAAAGTACCACGTGACTTAGAACGGGAGTCGCATTATTTCCAGACTGTCATTGCACAGAAAGATAACAGCTATCGTAAAAATTGTAAACTAAAAAACCCTGTTGAGAAACGTTTAGAAACAAACCCAGTTTTTCCGGTGAGGTTTCCGAAACCAACGGCAACAGTTGGTTCACAAGACAAAATGGACGAATCTACACCTTTTGCGTCACCATTTGATGTAACCCGACATGGACAAGTTCCAACACCATTGTATTTTCCGTTTCAGTTTATGGCACCAAACGGGCCTCCTCTACATATACCAGGGATAACGACACCGTTTCCCGTGACCACAAATGACTGCCAAAGGCAATCCGGACAACCATTGCCCGGTGCACCACCTTTGCCACCCTCATATGAAGATGTCGTGCCAACATCAAGTAATTCTGGATGATCATATGACACGAACACACGTCCAGACTGTCGTGTGCATGTTACAGTTCTGTTTGCTTTCTTTCTATCTGGATATCCCAGGAAGGGATTTGAACTCGTTGATAAATTAATTATAATGAGTATGATTTAGTTTTATTACACAAATTTGTTTCAAATAGTTTAGAAACAGCACCTTGATTAGTATTTTGCTATTAATAAGAAATGTAAGACCACATATCTGATATTTTTACGACTTAGTGTTGAAAATAGATTAACCAATATTGTATCTCATTACCGTGTTTTAGTTTTTGTTTTGTTTTTTTTTTAACAAGGCGAATCAGGTCTTATTCCAGATTATTTCATAGTATGAAACTATTTTGGCGACATTGACTATATTGTAAACACACCATTTGTCAACATGCATACTGTTGCAAGATTTTAATACACTGTGGTAACATACATGACATAATGACCCCATCACTCCTGATCAGATGAGACATTGTGTTTTACATTTCGGAAAAAAATTTCTTTCTTTTTTTCGTCAAGACCAGTATATCTAGCTCAAAAATTACCGTAGCTCGTGGCAATGACCTATAATAACTGCTAGAACATACATAATTATATATATTATGTGAAAAAAAAAAAACATAATCATGTCGCGACCAGAGATTTTTTGTCATTAAATCGTTTTAAAGTCATCATGACGGCACGAGATATACTTTTATCTCAAGATCATGCAATACTTTTTAGTCCATGCCTCTTATTGTGACTGTTAATTACATTTGATTTATTACTTTAATACATAAAATCAGTAAAGAATAAAGATTTAATAAAGTAAGCAAAAATTTAAGTTGCTTTATTTATTTATTTATTTATTTATTTATTCATTCATTCATTTATTTGTTTGTTTATATACTTAAAATATCTTGTCGAAATACAACTGAAAGCTTTGTCCCTAGAATCGTAAACGTCAGATAATAACTAGTATATACATGAACAGTGCCTTTCTGTTTTTAGAGGCTCAAAGTTCTGTCACACCTTGCTGAAAATAATATGTTACATACAGAATGGAATTCTATGACCTTGTAATAAAGAGATTTATTGTCCAGTCGCCACTCGACGGTTTACATGCAGTCCTCCTGCCATGTTCATGGCTATTTTAGCGCGCCAGTTATGACTGATATCACCCTACTGAACATGCTTTAGGTCACTGATATAGCACTAAGTCATGTTCAGTAATTCATTTCTTCTTCACATGTTTATCGCACAGTTCTGTAAAGAGCTCAACGCACGCTGAGTGTGACTGCAGTCTTCGCACTTTTTTATTGTCATTTTTGCTTCAAAAATTACTAAATGTTGCAGATAAACAAGCAGTCAATATTCTTTAAACTAATACGTATTTCCTTTCTTACATGGTAAAAAGCTACATATGATGAGGTGTAATCCGATTGTCGGTAAAATACAATGTGATGAGGTCACTACTAGTATAATTATGCGTCCATCTGAGTCTGGTCTCTAAAATGCTACATGTATTTCGATTTTTCAAAGTTCGACGCCCAGAATTGTCAAAGTTGGACAAGATATGACAGGAAAACTATAGTTATGATTTTAAACTTTCAAAAACACACGTGATTCTGATTAACAGATTAACTGCATATAACTGTATATTGTCAAATTGTACGATCGTTAAATTCTAGTATTTGTGACAGGCAATCTAACGGTGAATAAAGTATATGCAAGATCGCCTTTTACAATTCAAAGTCTATTATCACAGTTTTAAATGAAAAGATAAAATACTTTTACTGATATTTTCTCTCAAACGAGTCCTCTTTTGAGACACGTAAGTTCTATCTGTATATATACACGTGATGTGTAAAATACTAAAGCAAAGGATTGTCATCGATTGAAATTTCATAGGAAAAGTCTTCCATACATTTTTCATAGAAACCCGTTATTACTGCATACAGAAACCAAGTGGTATGCGATGTCATGAATATTTTAGTCAAACGGAAAAAAAAATAGATGTAAAAATAAGCTGTTAGTCTAACTCCTCGCCCTATATCAATGCTGACTTCTGCTTTATTGCAATAATCTACCCGTGTGATTTCTAAACTCCGAATTGTAGTGTGACTATCCCCGTAGTCAAGTGGTTAGTCGCTAACTTGAAATCACTGTAACCTCTGATTTGGTAAATTGGGTGGGTAGGGAGGGCATGGGTTCGAGCCTTGCTACCGATCATACCTCTTTATCTGAGAAATTTGGTAGTTTCTTGCAGAGGTTCTTCCAATGTACCACGGCTATATTCCAGTTAATTCAAGCCAATATTTGCTAGAATCTCAAACTCACAGAACTGTTTATTACCTTTATAGCTTGAGTAACGTATTTAAACAGGGAGTTTATGTTTAAATTAAATATTGTTTGCTTTTTTTGACATGAAAAGTGATGCCAATCGGGCTATGATTTACTATTGTAAACTTAGATCTGTGACCAAGTGATAAAAATACATGTGTAATTTTACATGTATAAACTTTATGCGCTGACTTAATTTGCATTTTGTAGTGAGGCTAGAATGGATTAATGATTTTTATTATCGGTGACAGAAAAATTAAGTACTTTTAGATAATGCGACACTAATCGGGACAGTTTTACTGAATTGTAATCAGTCACAGATTGTAAAAAAATTTTGATTTGAAACTGATTCTGAGATACGGCTTAAACTGTAATATCTTATCTTTTTAAAACCATAAATACATCGTATGACTGACAAGTTACGCGTTGTTTAGACAAATTAATGGAAAAACCCCACATCACTTGACTCGCGTCTTGGGCGGAGTTTATGTAAATGACGATTACAAAATTAGCCACTCACGATAAGAAAATCGATATCAGTCAGTGACTACAAGTGTATGATGCAAACACTGAAACGGCGAGCTATTCTGAAATTGGCAGTATTACCGGTGTGATGACTTGCTTGTATAAATACTGGAAAAAAACAATGCCTGTTTTTCAGACTACACAACGCAGTACATATTAAAGCACCATTTCCAGGTTTGTACACTTCATCAAAAGTATTTGACCTGTCATTAAAAACTACACATTTGGATCAGACAATACTTAAAACTAAGTTACTGTTCTACTTTGCAACATTACTTAATTGATATGTGAATAACTGTAACATCCCCCATAATGGAGATCCAGTACATTGTGAAGGTTTCCATCGCAGGACTTACTACTTAGTAGCTCAATTTTTATTTATAATTGTGGAACAGATTCTCGGGTACAGAAAAAAAACTATTCAGACACTGACTGACAAATTCGGTATAACCACTTCCTTGCAACTAATGGGTGAGGATGTACACCATCCAGAAGTAAAGAACTGGTGAACGTTACCTTTGATTTATATGCATTATTACCTGTAGTCTTAGACCTATACATAGCAAAATCTTGTTCAAACTTAGGAGAGTTAAATCCTAATGAACTGTTCAAGTCCCTTAAATATTCATTAACAAGAATAACATGATTATTTAAAGAACTATCTTCTATATCGGGCCTGTCCAAATCACCTATTCTTCTGTTCCACAAGCTGCAGAAAATAGGTGGTACTTCAAGAATTCCAACATCAAACTTGTTGGAATGACCTAATGCGACAAGTTTGTCCAAGTCAGGTTGAAGATGGACTTTGATATCTTCAAAGGAAGGAAACCTGGGTAAAATATAACGATGACCATGTTTATCTGGCATCAGGGTGAGATCACAGGTAAAATGCCAGAATAAAACAATGGTTTTCTGCAATGACTTATTTAGAAGTTCAATGTTACTGATCAAATATTGAACTCCATCATGAGTAGACCTACCATTGAAGTACCAGTATTCAATTTTTGGAATTTTTAACAAGGAAGAAACTGCAGCATGCTCATGTTGCAAATATTTACCTTTGCTATCAGAAAGAATTATAACCCTTTCATACTTAGGTGACTTGGACCGTCCTGGATTGGACTCAAGAAACTTTCCAATGGCACGAAATAGCCGACTACTTTCAACACTCTCAGCCATATTTTACTAAAAACAATATATTAAAATTTCAATTTTTTGGTCAGTGGACAGTAGTTTATCCTGAAAAAGAAATTTCTGAAATTATTTCAGTTTGAGCTTATTTGACTTACTGGGTCAAACAGAAATGTCAAAATAGTAAGTAAACCATAAACAAAAATATTATAAAATGACAATAATTGAAGACTATCGATCCAATGATAACTTTTATGCCCTGCAAGAACTGATGCAATTTATGTTACCGAAGTATTGGCACAGGTTCCAAAGAACTTAACTGTCAAGGGACATACATACAAACTGTAAAGCCAGTGGCCAAGAACACCGCAACACATGCATGAAATTAATATGAAATCAAAATAGTTAAAAGCCTAGTAGATGACCACCATATTTATATCAATTAGGAAAGACATCATTGATAAGATAATCACAAAAGACTCAGTAATTCAGAGTTAAGATAATTAAACACGAGTATTGACATCTGTATCTACCATTTCCACAGGTTGTTTATGACATGCCAGCCTAGGTCGCTCATATGTGTAACACACCATAACAGTATAAACATGTTTTACCTAGCGATTTCATGGAGACAAATATTATGACCAATTTTCATTCAGATTGGACCAAGAAACGTGGCCTCTTGAATGTAAACAAGCATTTTCTTTGATTTGACCTAGTAACCTGGTTTTTTAATGTATGACCCAGAGTCAAACTTTTCCAAAATTTTCAGAAAGCGAACGGTATGACATTTTTCAAGAAGATTGGAGCAAAAACGTGGCCTCTAGTGTATGCAAGCCATAAAGGGCCGTAATTCTTGCAAAAAGCAGGATAGAGTTATGTTTGTTGATGTACACAGTCAGCTTATGATATTTTCCAAGTCCAAGGTCAGCTATTGATGGTGGAACTTTACCAGCCGATCAAGCGACAATAACTCATCTTTTTTTTTCAAGAAACAGATGAACTAATGAAACAAAATTAGCATAAAATTCTAAGTAAAAGGGGGCATAATTCATGAA
This sequence comes from Mercenaria mercenaria, assembly GCF_021730395.1. Lineage (NCBI taxonomy): Eukaryota > Metazoa > Mollusca > Bivalvia > Venerida > Veneridae > Mercenaria > Mercenaria mercenaria. Next base: position 58,506 of record NW_026459868.1, read on the forward strand.
AAATTGGTACCGGACCTACTGACATTGTGTCATATGTGGGTGATGATGTGAAACAATATCTTTTGTTTGAATTAAACCCATTTAATAATAACAGAAATGAAGTGAAGTGCATCCAAATTTTAGCTTGAAATTTTAGGTGAAAATAGGGATAATTCATGAAATATTGGTGTAAGAGTCATGACCCATGTGCGTAATGATGTGGGTGATGATGCGAAACAATTATTATAAGACTGTTCAAAGCAAATCAATGAAGTAATAACAAAGGTCTGGAGGAAGTGCATCAAAACTTTAACCAAGGTGACGAAACAGGATGCAGACACAGGGATGAGTAGAATAGCTCTCCATAATCAGTAGTCAAGCTAAAAAGTTAACTAAAATGAGTATCCGATGCAGATGCATTGTTGAATGCAATATCTGTCTGTACAACTATAAACCAAAGAACCTGAATATGCACAAGGCACAAGACAGGAATCCTTTCATCATTATTAATGTTTTTGTTAAGGCCATACATGAGCAATGAAGGGATCAAGGTATACAAGGAAATCACAGACTTTAGGTTCAATACCAACAACAGCAATATGCACAGTTAGGGCACTTACCAATCATCTTAAGAGCAAACAGTTTAAAACAGAAGGCAGAAATGCATTGAAGTAGCTTAACTGAAGTTAATATTGACCATCTGACATGGCTTCTGACCCAGTTAGACTTACAGATGTTTTTTTTTTATATATTATACAAGACAGCTCATTAGTTAACATTGGAATGACTTAAAGATAAGAAGTAAATTAAATATTTCTTTTATTTGTTTTTTCTGTTATCCTTCAAAAGTGACTGAGAGTAACCATTTGGTCAATTTTGCATTAGAGGACTTTACAATGCCACTCCACACCAGGTTTGATGAACATCCGTCAATACGTTCATGAGATCAAGTCAGTTTACGGTATTTATATTTTCCCCCAGAGCAGCACAGACTTGCCCATTTTAACAAAACTACTAGTGGTGCTACTTACCAAGTTTGATAAAGATTCATCATGATATTCAAATTAAGTTACCGTTTTGTTTTGGGTTTTAACTTCGTTTTTCAACAGTATTTCAAAAAAGATTAGACAATGTTCCTGTATTTGTGGATTTCAATAAGTCTTGCACTAAATGGCAATGTGTGAACCAATTTCAAAGTCCAAAAAGGGACATAATTCAGCCAAAATAGTTGTCAGAGTTATGTACTCTTGCCTACAGGTTGAAATCATGATGATAAACAAGTGTTCAAAGTTTAAAAGCAATATGTCAAATAGTTTTGACAAAACGTGGACTTGTATGAAAACAGAACAAATTTCCAAGTCCAAAAAAGGGCCATAATTCAGCCAAAATAGATAACAGAGTTATGTACTCTTTCAGGAACTACAGATAGAGATTATTATACTGAACAAGTGATAAAAGTTTCAAAGCCATACGTCAAACACTTTACATAAAATATTAACTGGTACGAAAAACTAAACCTATATTTCTAAGTCAAAAGGGGCCATAATTCAGCCAAAATCCTTGATGGAGTTATGTACTCTTGCCTATAACTGGACATGGTGATGGTAAACAGGTGTTGAAAGTTTCAAAGCTTTATCTCAAAAGACTTTGTCAAAATATGAACTGGTACGAAAAAATTAACCCAGATTTTTAAGTCGAAAGGGGCCATAATTCAGCCAAAATCCTTGATGGAGTTATGTACTCTTGCCTATAACTGGACATGGTGATGGTAAACAAGTGTTGAAAGTTTCAAAGCTTTATCTCAAAAGACTTTGTCAAAATATGAACTGGTACGAAAAACTTAACCATGATTTCTAAGTCAAAAGGGGCCATAATTCAGCCAAAATCCTTGATTGAGTTATGTGCTCTTGCCTATAATTGGTCATGGTGATGGTAAACAAGTGTTGGAAGTTTCAAAGCTTTATCTCTTTTGACTTTGTCAAAATGTGGACTGGTACGAAAAACGCCGTGGTGAGTAGGATAGCTCTACTTATTCTTCGAATAGTCGAGCTAAAAAGCTGATTTCTAGCAATAACTGTGTTCAAATCCCCAGCAACAGGTTCATGCTCATTAATAACCCCATGATACATGGGAAATACACAATTTTCCACACAAATAACAAGATGTCACAATTTCTACAATTAAAATTCATGAGCACTATCTATTAAATTTCATCAAAGGATTTAATTCCATCTCTGAAAATGGTATCAACACATGGTCATTATCTGAAAATGTTAGTAGACTTGTGCCAAGAAAAAAATAAGGCTCACTATTTACAGTTTACCATTTATTTCTTACAACACTTGACTCCATAACATACAAACACTGACCATGTAACGACATTTTTGTTATGTCACCTAGCAAGCATCATACATACCTTAACAACCTTTGAAAATTCTCTTCCTTTAGGTGACCTTTGGTCTGTCTCAAACTATTCAAAAAGAGGAACATGGCATTTACAAATGATTAGAAGACATATAAATTAAAGTTACCCATATCAACATCCACTAGTACACTGACAATAAGTGAATAACAGACTGAAGCTTATTACTCTTTAAAAATCAAAACAGATTCCTTCAAATTTAGCATTAAATTTAGAAAAAATGTCACATCTTAATATATATGAAAAATATTTGTAGGAATATAATGGCTGTTCCTGTTCAGAGTGCAATCTGATGCGGTTTGAATCCCTAGTGACTCAAAATAATATGTAAATCTAGTGCTTATTTAATTGTTGTACCAGGGAGTAAAACAAACTGAAATATGTGTTACTGCATATGAAACTGAAGGGATTTAAGTTGACTATTTAATTAGAAGATAAACATTCTATCCTATATCCTTCAACATCCTTTGATCCTTCAGTATTTCACCGACAGATTAAATTTTGACCTCAAGCAGTCACCATACCACACAAATCTGTAAAGATCATTACATGTACATCATTACCTGCTTACTGGGATATTGACCTGAAAATAAACAAACCACAACAATAAATAAGTTATAAAAATACATTCTCATACCGGTAAACAAACATTTATATATGTATTTTAGGTCTAGATACATTAAAGAATTAAAATTATAATACACGTTCAATTGAAACTTATTTCAAGTTCTCTGTGTATGCAGAGCTGTATTCAATTAATAACAATGCTCAAATATGATGACCTAAAATTTTATTTTTATAGTAAAAGACATCACCAAATCATCACATGCTTACATTGTTTTAATTCTGTAACTAAAGAAAAGGAAAAATACAAAAATACATGGATGTCACGCAATTCTTTCCATTACAACTTAAGTAAACATTCCATGTCCAATATGAAAGCCTTCCGCGTCAATATGGAAAAATATTGCATGATGGCAGTCCATTGAAACTCAATAAAAAATTTTTTTAGGTATGTAATAAGACAGATAATTCGTTGCACAAAATACCATGCAATTCATATTAGGTATATCTCTTATTCAAGTATATTTCAAGCTCAAACATTATTAGTTACACAGCTTGACGTTGTTGGTGACAGGATACGGGATATACGCTGTCGAGGAAATCCATATCGCCTGATATGGATTTTCGAGACAGCGTATATCCCGTATCCTGTCACCAACAAGCTGTGTAACGATTTTATCTTGCCGACTACCCTTTACTTACACGCTATTATCTAATATTTTGTAAATTAACACGGCGGCAGCCACTTTTTTTAAAATCAAAATTCATATCTGAAATGTACTAGCAGGATATGGAATATATCCTGTCTCCACGTGACGTCTATTGACCAATAAAAATGCAAGAAACTTGTAGGAGGCAAGATAAATACCTATGTTTGTAGTGGCATATTACAGCAAAAATACATATCCTTCAGGTAGTGTGTAAACTACACGTACATAGTTATGCTAATAATTACAAGTTGCAAATACAAATTATACTTACCAGGTTGCGGACCTAAATACACCTGTCCATATGTCACAGCAGGAATATGATCTGGTTAGAGGTCTGTAAATGATTAAACGGTTTAAAGTGCAAACAGAGAATGAGACAGTGATATACAAGACTGCCATTTTTGAAACAGGTAACTACTCAAAATATTAACAAACTGTATAAACAGAATGTGCCAAAATTATAAGAGATAAAATCATTACAGAACACTTTACGAGACCTTTGAATTGGTAATTACAAACTGTAATGACAGAATTTAACAAACCTGTATTTAATCCAGTATTAATTAATCCGGCTGTTGTTTTAAAAACCCAATACATGTATTCAGTTACATGGATATCCAGATAATTAAGGTATCTTATCAAAGCATAACCCATAAAATTGAAGCATTTCTTGGTGAAAATTCTGACCTATTGTCAATGCCCATGGATGCACACTAAACAAAATAAAGGGAGATAAATCTGATTTAAAATATTACTATCCAAACCCTAAATCTCAGGACTGACACATATACTAAATTTCTGGCTTTTCCCCATAAAAACAAAGACCTGCTAGGTGTCTCATACATACATACCATTATTTTTCAGGATATTTCAGGGATTCCGAGCTAAACTTCCCAAATTTTTACCCTTTGTCCCGGACATATATGGTGAATGGACCCAATGGGGAGGGTGGTTATTTTGACAAAGGTTAAGGAGGTACTTAGAGGTAACCAGGTGTGGAAGAGGGGTTAAATGTCTTCAGGTGTTTGTGTGTGTGTGTGTGTGTGTATTGGGGGGGATTTCTCTTTAAGTCTTGTTTATAGTCTCTATAACATTTTTCATTATGAAAACAAGCCTTTAAAGGCTTTAGTGATAATAGGTATATAGGCCACCCTTTAGGGACGCCGTTAGTGTCCGCCTACAGATCTCGAGGTCCGGGGTTCAAGCCCCTATAGGGACCCCCGAGTACTTTATCTCCCAGGGTTTACTTTAAGCCTAAAAACAAGATATTAAATAATGTGTGGGCATATTTGTACAAGCTATTTTTGTGGAAAAGGGGATTAACAGGTAAATAGAGCAATGGGTTGTCTTTATGGAAGGGGGGTTTCAATTTTGTCTGTGCACTGTGTAAGCAGTTCCGAAGCAGGGGACGGGGTATTTCACTGATAAATGGTAAAAGAATGAACCCAATGGGGAGGGTGGTAATTTTTGGGACAGGAAAGGAGGTATTAAGACGGAACAGGGTGTGGAAGCGGGGTTAAATGTCTGCAGGTGGGGGGGGGGGGATTTCTCTTTTAAATAACTGCTTCAACACGGTTGAGGGGATTTAATAATACTTTTTTCTGGAATTAGCCTAGTTAACTGGGTCTTGTTTTTACAAGTTTCTCTGTAACATTTTTCGTTGTAAAAACAAGCCTAAAAACGAAAGTTCAATACCGTGCGGGCATATCTGCACAAAAAAACCCCTTGAGCCAACACAAAACTCCTATAATTTCAAGAACAGAGTTACAAATATGAAATTATTCATTAAAATTATGGGTGGGGTACATAGTACGATTTAGGTTCTTAGATTGCGTCAATGGCAATTAATTTAACACCTTCTTCCATATTCATTAAAAAATATATTAGTGATTTAAATCTATTACTTCCTTACCACATTTACGCATCAAACACAGTTTAACTTACAATAAAAGCCAGTTACGCGCTTAATTTCTGCAGCCGGCAAAGACGCAATATATGGCGGCCAAATTATCCCATGTGCTAGCGAGGGTATCCGAATGTAAATTTTGTCCGAGGAGCGCCGAAGCTAGAAAATTGCATAGCTATCAAATGTTAATCCGGTTTTGCGTGAAATACGATAGTGTTGTTTTACAAGCGTTCCCGCACTGCGTTCCTTTGTTTCTACGTTAAGAGCTTGCTGTCTATATGTTTTACTTTGTTCATGTATTTATCATGTTCTAAAACTATACATGCATTTCCAGTGTTACGTTGCATTACCGTCAGAGTATATCACATATCAGATCTGTCGGGAAGTACTTTCAGTTGCAGAGAAGAAATGTTGAAAATATTTTAAGAAGGAAATGAAATGATTGCTTTGTTCCAGTTTACATACCACCTGCCCTTGATGCCCTTCCTTCTGCAATTAGCTAAAGCCTATGTTAAATTCAAAACGTTTTAAATGCAGGGGTAATAAATAATACTTTCTGTAGATAGCTGTTATCGCGCGGCTGAAGACGAATTAAAATACTCTCAGTGTTTATTTTAAGTGTGAATGAGTATAATTTATCAGTAATTTTGAGTAATTAGGAAGACTATCATGAAGTTAACACTTGCATTAAGTTAAAAAAAATGTATAATTTCTGCTGCCATAATTGTCTTGATCTAATCAAAATGAAACTGCAAATAATATACAGTACAATCGCGATCCTACGAAAAGCCAAGGGACCGGCCGTTTTTTTCGTAATATCGCATTTTCGTTCGAGCGTAGCATAGGAAATTACGCTATACAGCACATTAATATCTACACGTCGTAACCCGTGATATTTAAACATGTGATTTTCGTATCGGAGTACACGTATACCAATTTTATATGTACATCTCGGTTTACTACAAATCTTAATCGAATCTGAACTCAGATGGTATGTAGAATGTAGAACGGGTTGGGTTTTTTTCTTCACTTTTTATTCAATGTACATAAAACATAATTATACAGGGTACATTGTTGCACGAGAAAAAAAATCGCAGTTGCATATTCCGATACACTCAGCTACCCTTTACTGAATTGTTTGGTATAATAAAACGACAATATACAGACGATCAGGATTAAATATTGTTTTATTTTCTTTATGCAGTGTTTGTTTGAGACGTATAGATATCGAAGCAAGTGTGACTTGTATGCCATCCTATCGGATAGTTATAGGAGAAAAAATTAACCACTAACTTGTGTCATAGTGTACAGCGTATGTGTTTCGAATTTGATTACTAAGTTTTCACACTTTAATCACTGTTTACACCCAGCTAAATGATAGTGACACTTTCGACTCTAAAGCATTTTCACGCCGTTATGGAAGGTGTGAAAACTTAGACGATACATTCGTAAAATCGCAACTAAAACAAGTTGAAAACAGGCTTTACGGGCATAACAATACATTCGTAGGAGCGCATTTTTCGTAAAATTGCATTTTCATAAAACCGCGACTTTTGTTACATAGAAATAAGAAGGAACGCAGCCGGGACCACAACACCTTTTCGTAGTATACCGGTATTTCGTTAAATTGCGATTCATAGCATCGCGGATGCACTGTATGTAATTTGCACATGATCTTATAAATAGAGCATAGACAACTGCTTGTAACGGCATTGGTTTGTACTGAATATTCGTCAAAATCCTTTCCTTCTATGTACTTATTTAAAGCAGATTTTGGTAACTTATACCCCCTTACTGTATGTTGTATTTCTTGTAACTTTCGAAAATTTAACACCATACGAATAGTCGAAAATAATTAATATCAATAGGTAGAAGCGACGTGTACAAATACATTGTAAACTAAGTGGGTGTGGTACAAATTAAACTGTTAAAATATATTAAATATATTTTTTCTCTGAAGAAGTGTGAATATAAACATTAGAAATGTCACATAGGCTTAATGACACAATATCTGATATTGTTAGCATTTTACTGATTTTTAGACATTATTCAGCAGCTGTAATTTTGTTATTGATGGCCATATTGATGACGTCATTTCCGGATCCAGCCGCGGTCCCCAGAATATATTTGAACCGTGCCATGACAAAACCTACATAGTGGCTTTGCGACCAGCATGGATCCAGACCACTCTGCGCATCTGCGCAGTCTGGTCAGGATCCATGCTGTTCGCTAACGGTTTCTCTAATTGCAGTAGGCTTTGAAAGCGAACAGCATGGATCCTGACCAGACTGCGCGGATGCGCAGGCTGGTCTGGATCCATGCTGGTCGCAAAGCCACTATGTTGGTTTTCTCATGGCACGGCTCATATTATTCTTGTCTTAGATCAAAGAATAATTTGGTGTATGTGGCTATATTTCTGGACTACTTTCGAGCGGGATTACAAATGGTAGGCTAAAGTCGTAATAGGGTCACTAGGTCACTATGTCAGATCAAAGGAAAATCTTTTTAACACTCTATGGTCCACAGTTTATATTTAAAACTCATTAGATTTAGTCAGAATGACTGTCTTGATGACATCTAGGTCAAGTCAAAATCTGGGTCATGTGGGGTTAAATAACTAGGTCATCCGGTCAAATCAAACGAAATGTTGATAACACTCTAGAGGCCACGTCTATGACCTTATCTTCATGAAACTTGGTCAAAATGATGATTTTGAAGACTTTCAGTCCAAATTTGAATCTGGATTATCTGGGGTCTAAAACTAAGTCACCTATTCAAATCAAAGAAAAACCTTGTGCATGCAATAGGGCCTTCATTTTTTATTTAATGTGCATAAAACTTGGTCAGAATGTTTCTATGCATGCAAACTGGGTAGAACTTTTATTTGGGTCATATGGGGTCAAACATAGGTCAAAGATCAAATCAAACAATAAGCTTGTGTACACCCTAGGAGGAGCGTTGGGGCAAATTTTTTATTCTATCATCACAGAGCTTGGTCAGAATGTTTCTTATGATGAAGTCTTGGACTATTTTAAATCTGGGTCACATGGGGTCAAAAAATAGGTCACTATGTCAAACCAAAAGAAAAGCTTTTATACACTCTAGAGGATACTATTTTTCTCCAATCTTCTCAAAATTTTGTCAGAATGTTTCTTCACATGAAATGGACAAGTTCGAATCTAGGTCTTATGGGATAAAGAACTAGGTCACAAAATAAAAAAAAATCTTGTTTATACTTTAAGAGGTCACGCTGTTTGGTCCAATCTTAATAAAAATAGGTCAGAATCTTCATCTCCAAGAAATCAGTGAGTAAAATATATTCACACTGTTATGGTGTGTTACTCAAGTGAGCCATTTAGGGCCATCTTGGCCCTTTTGTTGTTAGTGAAGCTTGAGCAAAGAAATTTGTTCCAGCAAGCAACTAAACTCAGATGAACAATATAAGGCCATCGTGACCCTCTTGTTAAATTTACAGCATAGAAATTCGGACAATATCTAAAAAAATTTTATACAGATTTCAATACTCATCTTGAATAATAGTCTTCATAACCTACTGACCTTATTTCTTGCTTTTGGATGTACAGCAAAGAAACTTGGACAACATTTATAACTTTTGATACAGATTTCAATTCTCATCTTTAATAATTTTAACCCATGACCTTGTGACCTACTTTCTTATTTTTGAAGCTACAGCAAAGAGGTTTGACCACCTGTATAATATTTGATAAAGATTTAAATCCTCATATTGAATAGTTCTTATCGTGACCTAATTACCTACCTGCTTGTGCTCAGGTGAGATATTGTATCGCTCGATGTACGGCGTCCGGTGTCTGTCTGTCTGTCATCTGTCAACATTGGGTGCCATTCACTAAAGAATGGGGCTGGTTGTTTGGGGACTATACCCATTTTATTAGTGTTGCGTAGCCTATGTAAAGGTTTAATCACGATTGCTAAAAGTTACGTTCACCCTCTAACTGAAAGGTTGTACAATTTTGGTAGAGGTGTTTCTCATAAAATGTGTTAAATTTGATCAATTTGCAGCTTAAATATCATATTGAAATTGTAAACTACAAATATGTAGGATGTTTTGAATCATATGTTAAATGGATTGCAGTAGATTAAGAGGCTAAATGGGTGATTTTGTTGGATTTATCGGGACGGTGAATAAGACGATAATTTTTACGGTATTTTTCCACAGGAAAAAGTCTTTTGGTTTTAATTTTAATCTTCAAGTTTCGCTTAGGTCTAACGCCGGGCAGGACGTTGTCGGTCGTACATATTATTTATAACCGCATCTACTTTATTTATGATCATAACCGGCAGGGATATAAACGAGCTACAAAAATGTATTTTTATTTAGGGGCCCAGACGGTCAAAAATGATTTTTTAACATAGGAAGATGGGCATTTTCTCCAACGATGTAGGGGCCGTGAGCTACTGGGCCCCTGCTTATTTAATCCCTGACCGCTGTAACAGTAGAAAAGTCCATTGGATGCAGAAGGCTTCGAAATCAAGATCAAGGATTTGTCGATGTACAGCAATGTTAATGTATTAACAGTAAATCACAAGTGTATATATATATTTTTTTTAAATATAACAACATGTTGAAGAGTGGCAGGCGGGGGCCTAGTGGCGCTAGTTGCTTGCAAGCCACGTCTGGGCTTTGCCGGGGTCGCGATGCACTATTCCAGTTTTTGGTGTGGGGTTGTTTCGGCTATCGCTAAGTGCCTGACAGAGGCATAGCTAGATGTCTGCGGTTGTGTGTCCAAGTTTATAGGGGATCTAGGGGCATACACCCATGTTTATTTTCTGTATTGTCTCCGGTGCGGCTGGGAGCTGTAAAACTACATTATTAGTTATTCACGCTTAATATTGCAAATGTAGTCACGGTTTACAGCATGAATTAGTTCTACCACCTATTGCATTATTGAACCCGTACCAAAAATAAATATCACTAATTATACATATTTAAAACATAGTTTTATATTACAGACATATTTTTGTGACTTGTGTCCTACTCTGACATGTATAATACTCAGGATAACCAGTAAATGCCTTACGACTTATTTCCAACAGGGAATTGCTTACTTTCATCTTGATGGACAAAGTGTATGGAGATGTGTGTTTTCCGTACAGGTAGATACGGGCCTGACCACTGTTTCTTGGATTGTTGTTCCTGTAATAGCAGTGTTAATTCAGAATTTTTAGTGTTTCTGACTGGCGAAGGTTTCGTGTTCTCGAACTTTATTGCTTACATTTGGCAAATCAGTATTGTATTTTCATGATAAAATGTATTAATTTTTATAACCCAAGTGTTAATTATGATTAAGCAGTGGCAAGCTTTATTATACCCAAAGGTTTTAGTTTGTGTTGATTTACAGTCCGTATTTGTCATTAATTTCACTACACCGTAGCCTTCTCTATAAAGATACGTCTCAAATAATTAATTTATATAAGCTGTTGTTGGGCTGGCTCAATAAATAATATCAATTTAAATGTCATATTGTTATAATAAAATATAATGTTGTTAATTTAGAGATGGAGGATGGTGCGTGAAGTTTTGAACTTAAGAAAGAGACGCTGGCGGAATGAACACGAATATTGTTATTATGTTCACTTTATTTATTTTTATATTTCTTTTTCATACTCAATCGACATGCGCCGTTCTACGAGAAAGAGGAAAGCGCCCACTCACTTCGACCCAGATGCTGCAGGGGTGCCACCCCAACCGGCACCTGCACCCCAACAGGCTCCAGTATCACAACCAGCTCCGGTGTTGCCCCAGCCAGTGCCAGCACCCTAACCA
>NW_026459869.1:0-78155 GCF_021730395.1 Mercenaria mercenaria
ACACATAGCTCAGATTAGAACCTGTACTAGAGATTATCAAGACAAACATTCTGATGAAATTTCTTACAGCTTGAGTCACAACTGTGGTCTCTAGAGTCTTAACAATTGTTTCATTTGATTTGACCTGGTGACCTAGTTCTTAACCCTAACACAAAGATTCTGATAACATTTCATAAAGACTGAGTCACAACTGTGGCCTCTAGAGTGTTCACAAGCTTTTCCTATAATCTGGCCTACTGACCTGGTTTCAGACCCCCACATGACCCAGTTTCAAACCTGTACTAGAGGTCATCAAGACACATATTCGAACCAAATCTAATTGGTTTCAAACTTTAACTGTGGACTATAGAGTGTTAAAAATAATTTCCTACTTACATAGCGAACTAGTGACACTACTACAACCAAATTCTGGCCAATTCTCATAAGTTAGAGTGTTATCAAGATTTTCGTTTGATCCAACCTACTGACCTAGATTTTCATTTCACATAAACGAGCTTCATACTTACCCTATTGATCATCAGGACAAACATTCTGACCAAGTTTCTTGAAAAGTGAGTCACGACTGTGGCCTCTAGAGTGTTCACAAGTTTTCCTTTGATTTAACCGGGTGACCTAGTTTTTTATCCCACATGATTAGAACTTGAACTAGAGATTATCAAGACAAACATTCTGACCAAGTTTCATCAAGATTAAATTACAACTGTGGCCTCTAGTATATTCATAAGCTTTTCATTTGATTTGACCGTGTGACCTAGCTTTGACCCCACATGACCCAGATTTTAATTGGACCTATGAGAGCATGAGACAAATATTCTGATTAAGTTACATAAAGGGTAGCTTACAAACATAGCCTCGAGAGTGTTCACAAGCTTTTCCTATGATCTGGCCTACTGACCTAGTTTTTGACCCCCACATGACCTAGTTTCAAACTTGACCTAGAGATTCTCAAGACAAACTTTCTGACTAAGTTTCATAAAGATTGGGTTAAGATCTTGATCTTGTGTGATCAACATCTTATCTCGAGCGATCAGCATTATATCTTGAGCGATCAACATATTATCTTGATCGATCAACATTTTATCTCGATCGATCAACATCTAATCTCGTGCGCACGGCATCTTATCTCGAGCGATCAACATCTTATCTCAAGCGACCAACATATCATCTTAAGCGATCAACATAATTTATTATCTTGAGCGATCAACATCTTATCTTCAGCGATCAACATATCATTTTGAGCCATCAACATCTTATCTCGAGCGATCAACATCTCTTCTCGAACGATCTACATATTATCTTGAGCGATCAACATATTTTCTTGAGCGACCAACATTTTATCTCGAGCGTTCAACATCTTATCTCGAGTGATCAACATCGTATCTCGTGCGCACGACATCTTATCTTGAGTGATTAACGTCTTATCTCGAGCGATCAGCATATTATCTTGAGCGATCAACATATTATCTTCACACACTATGTACCCGGATAATCGTAACTCTGTTCAGCGACCCTAACTCAGTGCCAACATGGCTGACAGAAAGACGATGTATGTAGTCAATTGCCCTGTCTTTTTTCATGTTTTATGATAGTATGCAATGTTAGCGTACAACTTTTGATAGCCATAATATCCTGTATTGATAACATGTTTTGTGTACTAAATATTTCAATCAACAAGTTACATTATGTGGCTGGAATTCATTACAATGTACTCAAAGAAGTCTTCAAAATGAACATGTTTTCTGTTTCTTACTGTTTTAAGTACCAGAAATTGCAATAAGACCTTACTTATCAACTGTATTAGTTCAATAAACATCTCTTAGACAATGTTTAACAGTATCAAAGTTTGAAATTCAGTTTTATAGCTTAAAAACTGTATTGATTATGAGGTGGGTTTAGATTTGCGGGTAATTCCTGACTGGTATAGGAAACAATGCTGGATAAATACGAACTTAGAATGGATAAATACCTAACCAACGGAAACATAGCTGTTCGTCTGTGCTTTATGTATGAATCATAGATGCTGGAAGATCTTTGACCCACCCACCCTTGCATGGATGTGGGATTCCTGTATCCAACTTGTCCAACTCGCGATTTTTTTTCCGGCAGGCAAGTGCATTTTTCATTCTGTGTGTCCGCGGACAAGCAAAATTTTTCAGGTATAAAATGAGAAAACAAAAAATATCATTTAGATTGTGTGTTGCTTCAAGTGTATTGAGGTGATAAAGATAATTTAATGTATGAAATCCGTGATGTACTTGCTGAGAGTCTCTTGATTGCTGCAATTTTAGAACAAAAACATGCATTTGTGTCTTTAAGCATCACTTTTCATGATCTGATAGGTGTTTTGGCTAGGTCTTGCGCACACTGTAACTCGGTGACTATGATAAAAAATCAGAAACGTAAACAACTTAAAAAAGTATTTCGACAAGTTTGTTTGTAGAATTCAAACTGCTGAGACAATAAGTCACTGTGAAAGAAAATATGGGAGCTAGTAGTCAGCCAACTGAACATCAAAGAGATCGCGAGTATGACTAAAAACAAGTCGAAACGTTTTAAGAGTCTTTCTCTGAATTCATCTGGATTTGTACCAATTTGCGTGGACAGTGTTTTGGGCATGGCATCAAAAGGTCCCGAACCCTGCTTGCGCGATTTCAGACTTTTTATGAAACTTAAAAGGCAAATGTTTAACAAATTTTATTTTAAACCCCAGTTTTCTGTGATATACTTTTCTTTTTATTGTCCAAATAAATAACTCTCAAGTCTATTTGCAGTTTCATGAAGGTTTAATATTACAATTCCGAGCGAGTGAAATTTGGCTATGGACAAGTGGATTTTAAGTGTCCGTGGACAAGTGAAAAATATGTGGATTTCCACACCCCTGCCCTGTCAGTCCATGATCCCTTATCCTTCCCGCGATTTCGTGTAAGTTAGGTTTTTATCCGTTCCTCGTGTAAACTGAGTTCGGTTTTTATCAACTCGAAGTTTTTATCCCTTTTCTCACTGTCAGTACATCTGAACATGTATTGTGTCAACATGTAGTGGGTTAACAGTAAACGGGCCTATTAAAGCAGTATATTTTTGCTTTCAAACAACAAAATAGTAGAGTCATCAAAAGCACATTATTAAGTATTTTTAAGATATTTTGTAAAAAAAAATTATTGAAAAGTTTGCCTTGTTCGTCGGTATTCCACCTGAAAACACAAGGATTGATATATTTAACGTGATACATTTTGAAATAAATATACACTTGATCTATGGAGACAGACAATCATTACCGGTACATCGGAATTACACAGAAGACAAAGCTGTATCGGCTTTACATCCGCCATGTTGGCACTGAGTTAGGGTCGCTGAACAGTGTTAAGATTATCCGGGTACATAGTGTGCTTCAGCGATCAACATATTATCTCGAGCGATCAACATCTTTCCTTGAGCGCACCTCACGGTCATTTTATCAATATACATGTATATTAATGACCTTTTTGTAAATTCAGATCATTATAGACTATTAGTAAAAACATACGGCTGTCACCGTTTTTTTTTGTTTTTTTTTTTGTTACGATTATACTTATAACCGTTTCACATGTTTGCAAGGTTTAAAAACTGTTTAAAAAGGGCCAAAGAAAAAAATTTAAAAACCCTTGAAAAAAATTTAATTAGTATGTATTTTTTAAAAAATTTTCCCTTTTTTTTCCCATTAATTCGGGCAGGGAAAACTTTTCTCCCCAAATTTTTATCAGTCGATCTGATACATTTATTTGTTGCTATTCTATACGGAAGCCTATGTAAACGGATATGGTACACCCGGATGAGTTTTTTTGTAGGAGTTTTATGTTGACGTATGAAAAAATAACACGATTTCGGATTTATTAAGATTATTGTTACAAAAGTATTACAGCTTTATCGGGAAAAACGTATAGGGTACCCCGGATAAATATGTTTTTGTATTTTTATTATCATTTTTACCAATTTTTATAGCCCCCCTTTTCATGATCAATTTCACGTTAAAAGGGCCCGTTTTAAACCTATTCAAAGCAGCCCATATGCGGGGCGCAAATTCACCCTTTTTAAAATACGAAACAAAAACAAATCTGACCGGGGCAAGTGAGAAAAAAGCCCCAGGGGACAAGAGCCCCAGATATCAGTCAGGCTTCCCGGGCTTATTTAAACCAAGCCTTTAAAAAAGACGCCTGGTTTTTTTAACGTCCCCAAAGGGTTTACACTGATACCCCAAAGGATTCCTGGGTTCCTGACCAGTACACCTCGGTTGGGGGAAACACGGGAAAAGCGTCTTTTTGAAAATTCCTGTAGCGGGCCGGGGTTCGAACCCCCACCTCGGTTGGGGGGGCCAGTGTAAAAACCACGGAGCTATCCGTCCCCCAAAAACAAAAGGATAATTTTTGGGGACGTAGTATAAAATAAAGGGAAATTTTGGGGATTTGTTAGAGGTATTGTCTCATAATTAATACAGCTTTACTATTTAATTTTTTTCCGCATATCTACAGGGGTGCCTGCTGTTTGTTCCCCGTTTTGGGGGATAACGCGGCAACGCGTGTTTGAAGGCGAAAAGTGAAAACGGGGTTTGCAGGGTTAAAACGCGTGCTTTAAAACGAAAATAGTTATTGCGCAGCTAGCTTGCAGCTTTCGCTCCCCCGCGCAAATAAATGTTCTCCTCCCGCATCCCCAGCTTTCCCAAACCGGAAGGAAAAATGGGGTTTGGCCCACTTTGCAAAACCGACCCGGGAAAAATGCGCATGCTCAGCTTTGCAATGGTTTTAAATGTTTTTTAAAAAAGGGTATAGGGAATTCTTTCTTTCTTCCCGGTTCTAGTTTAAAGATGATTTTTCTTTAAAATTTTTATTTTTTTTTTAAAAAAAAACCTTTTTTGATCATTTCTTAAAAATTTTTTTGTAAAAAGAATACCCGGAAAGTAGGGTAGACGGAAATCTAGTGTTTTTGGGCTACAAACCCTTTAAAAAAAAGGGGGCATTCCACTGCTTATTAAAGCGGGAACGAGATAATTTGGATTCCCCCTTCCTTTCATAAGTGTTAAAAAAGGTTTTTTAGATTCGTTTGATTTTATTGAGCATTTGTACTGTTTTAAAAAACACAAATGAATATTTATTTCCCTTTGAAATTCTCCATTTTTCGGCTTTTGAAAGATTATACTTGTAGCGCCCCAAATGTTTAAAATTTCAAAGGGTTTACAGTGGTGATTTCCTTTTTAATAATTTTACACCATTTCTGTCAACGAAGGTTTTGTTGTCACAGTTTGTTGAAAATATAAATTTTTTCAGGTTTGGGTTTTTACAATTTTCTACGGTAGGTACTGTACCCTTTTTTATTTTTTTCAATGTTTTTTCCCCTTTTTTTCATGATGTTTTAATCCTTTTTAGTAATACCAGTCCCTAACGGGGCCCGGGAGTTATTATACTCTAAAGTGCCCAAGGAAGCGTTTTACGAACTTCACCCAGTAGGCACACACTGAAATTAACAGACCCATATAAAATCAGTAAAATCGCCGGTAAATTCTATTTCTAAAATCTTTTTTTCAATTTTTGGGTTAAGAAAAATTTTTTCAGGGCTAAAGAAAAATTTTGTTTTTTAGGAAAAATTTCGTTTGAAAAATGCATCCCACGCTGAAATGCCCTAAAAATTTTTAAGCATAAAAAAAACTTTGATCTTTAGAAATAACGAAACCCCAACGCAATACTTTTTTTGGGTAAAAAAAAATTTTTATCAAATCGCCCGGGTTGCTTTTTTTTAACAGCACAGTGGGCATAAATTTTCCCCCACATTGAACAAAACACCCCACATTGAAGGGTTTTTTAAAAACCAAAGGTTAAACTATTTTTTACACCTTTTTTCGGTGTATATCAAAAGTTGGGAATTAATATTGATGGTACGGTAGTGAAATTTTAAAGTGGTTCGTTTTTAAAAATTTTTCCTTTTCCGGGGGGGGAAATAAAAAAAAAGTCTATTTCTAAGAAGGGATAAAAAATTTAACAAACACTCTTGCGTTCTTTAAACCCAAAACAAAACTACCCAAAAAACCCTTGCAAAAGGGGTTTTTTGAATTTTTTTTTTATTGGGGAAAGGAGTGTGAATTTCAGTTTAATTTTACCTTTTTAATCATTCACAAAAAATATTTTGAGTAAAAAATTCAGGGGCCCAAAAAAATTTTTTCGGGAAAGCCCTGGTTTTAAAAAAAAGTCACAGTCGTTCAGCCCTTTAAAACGCACTTCTGGGGGTTTATTTTTAAATTACCCCAAGCACAAAATTTGTGAATTAAAAAACTTCGAACGCTGCAAATTTTTCCCTTTTGGGGGACATGTTTTAAAAGAATTTATACAAGTGACGTACTTTGGGGTTATAATATCCCCCTCAAAAAAATTCGACTTTTCATTTCTTGCCTTTTTTTTTCTTTCCCCGGTCTTTTTGGGGATGTTGCCCGGGTCTTTTCCTTCTTTTATTTTAATTTTTTAACAAGCGCTGTTTGAAATTAAAATGCCCATGTTTTTAAACCAGTAAATTTCATGCCCTTCCCCTCAAAAAGAAAGGGGAGAAGAATTTCGCTTTTTTAAAAGTTGAAAAATTTATTTTTGACATATTTAAAGCATTTGAAACTGTTAAAACATGCTTTATGGGGTTTTAAACTAATATGTAATGCGTTTTTTTTTACAAACACATCAAGGGGGTATTGCCCAAAACCTTTTCCCCAAAACCCTTTAAAACGTAAAAACATTTTTACATTGATCCCCCTTTTTAAACGTTTCCATAAATCAACATTTTTTACCCCAAAATTAATTTTGAAAATTTATTTCTGAAATGTTTTGGTCTGCAGTTCTAAAATTTTGGGTTTATATTTACCCCAAAGGAATTTACGCACTCTCAAAACAACATCAAAAAAAACCCTTTTTTTAGCGATTTGATGAATTTCCCAAAAATTACTTGCCCCTTGGGTTCGGACAGCCCCTTTTGGGGTTTTGTTTTATTTGACCCTAAAAATTTCTTTTTTTTAGTTTGAAAAGGCCCATGCTGAAACTAAACCCCGGGAAAGTCCCCTTCCCTTTTTGGGTTAGAAAGTGCAAAAATTAAACTCCAATAGCAAAAAAAAAAAAAAAACCAAAAAAACAGAACCCATGGCGTCCAGAGGGGGGTGCCCCCCTGCGCTTTAAACCCCTGACTATTACGAAAAAAATTTTTGGCTTTCTTTTTCAAGTTTAAAATTTCTGTTTTCATTTTCTTTTCTTCCCGGGGAAATAGCTTGGGGTCGAGGGGACTCATTTTCGTTGCCCAAAACATATATGGGGGCAAGATTGCATAAAATTGTGCTGGCCGTCCAAAGGTTAGAAAAAGAATCAATATTTCCGGGGATCACATCAAATTGGACTAGCCCCAGATCTTACCCCTGGGCCCGAATTCCGGTTTGAAATTTTAAATAAAAAGGTTTTAAATTTAAAAACGGGGAGAAATATTAGACGGCCTTTTGTCCCAAAGGTCGTAGAGTTTCAAACAGTATTACACCCCCCGGGTTTGAGCCCCATCGGGCTGAAATTTTTTTCTCCCCCTTTGACATTTGGCGCCCAGTTTGGATGGGGTGGTTTTAAAAAACGGTAGTCTCCTATCCCTGAAATTTGCTTATATAATTTAAGTACCTAAAACTAAAAAAAAACCCCAGGAAAAAATTTCAAAATGGGGGGGAATTTAATCAGGGTTTTTGGAAACTTGAATTTTAAAAAACAGGGGAGAAATGTGTGAAGGGGGCCGGGGTTGTTTCAGTTGGTAGGCATTAAAGGGGTTTATTCCGGTTTGGGTTTTAAATTCCCGGTCTGACTGCGTTATTTTTTAACCCCTTTGACATGAAACAAAAACCCAGTTTTTTAAAGTAATTGGGGATAGTAATAGTTATGCTAGTTGCCCATAGAATTTTTCCAAAAAGGGTTTTTTTTGAAAATTTTTTCACTATAACATTAGTCCGCTCAGGTTTAAAGAAATTTTTAAATTAAAAATTTTATCTGAAAAAAAAGTCTAATTAAATAAAGAGAAAAAAGTCCTCATTTTAAAAAGGAATGAAAAATTCTGTTTTAAAGTTTAAAATACTTGTTTTACGGGACGTGAAAAAACCCTATAACCATGAAAAAGTTCTGTCCCTTCCCTTTTAATTGTCATGATTTACATTTTAGTTTTTTTTTGATGAATTTTAACATTTTGGTTTTTGACAAAAAAGGTTTTGTTACAGCTTATGGGGTTAAAATGTTTTTTATGCATTTTTTTTTGTTTTTTTTTTGTTACGATGTGTGTGCATTAAAAAATTTTGGAGCACTGTAAGGTCTGGCAGAAAAATAAAGATATATTAAAAAGGATCTTGTGCGTGCCACATCTGAAATCATACTAAAAAAGGGGGTATAATATTTCTTTGTTACTTTGCTTTTTTTTAATCTTTTTTTTGTAAATTCAAATAAACATTGTCCGAAATAAAGCAAGAGTAAAGTCTGTGCGGGGCGGGGGCCCAAATTATACAAAAGGAAAAGGCACCAAGGTGTTTTTTTTAAGGTTTTTTTTTTAAGGGAAAAGTTTTTTGGAACCTTTGTTTTTCGGTCTTTTTTTGAAACTATTGTTATATCCTACGGGAACTTCACATAACTTTTTTCCAAACCCAAAACAAGAAAATATGTCCAGTTTTTGGGGGGCCCTTTTTAACAAAAGGGTAAAGGTACCAAGGTTTTTAAAACTTTGGTTTTTTTTAAAGGGTTAAATTTTTTGACAGTCTTTGTTTTTCTTCTATTTTTGGGTTAACTGTTATTTAAAAATTTACTGAAATTTTCAACAAAAACTTAACCCTTTTGCACCAGATAAAAACAGCTGCGCCCTTGTACCCAAAAACCCCAAGGTCATAAAGGTTTTTAGTTATTTTTAAAGGTTAAAGGTTTTCGGGAAATTTTTTGTATTTTCTGCCCATTTCTTTGTTCCCTGTTATCTTTTATTTTACTGAAAATTTTAAAATTTAAACCATTGTCCAGCTAAAAAACAAAGCTGTGCGGGGGTGGGCCCTTTTTATACCCAAGGTAAAGGTAAAAAAGTTGTTTTTTCATGGAATTATTTTCATGTTATTTTTTTTCAAAAAGTTCGTTTTTTTGAAAATATCTTTATTTCTTAAAATTTAAAAAAATACTTCTTTTTTTTTTTCCCATCTGCTGGGTATTACTTCTTCATAATTTTCTGATTGTATTTTTTACAAAATTTATCCCCCTTTTTTAAAATTTAAAGTTTTTTTGGGCAATCTTCGCCGGGTGGATAAAACTTTATTTAAAAATAAAAGATTTGAAAACTTAAAAATTATCTTTACCCCATCCCCAATCTTTTGGGTGGGGCCCCCCCAATCCCCTAACCCCTGATTTGGCATTTTTTACCAAAAATTAAATCCCCTTTTCCCCCTACTTTATTTTTTTTTGAAAAATTTTTGGTTTTCTGGGCAAAAATTTGGAAACTTTATAAGAAAATGCTTAAAAACTAAAAATTTATTTTTTCCATCGTCTTTTTGCATTTTAAGGTAAAAATCCAAATAAGTTTTATTTGTGTTTTTGGACAGTTTTATGCCCCTTAGTGTATTTTCCCTTTTAAAGTTAAAAGGTCTCTTTTGAGATATAATCTTTTTTCGGGTAAAAATCTTTTGAATAGTGGAGGCGCGTCTTTCGGACAGCTCTTTTTTAAAAATTTTTTCTTTTTTAAATTTGTAATACTTTTCACAAGGAAATCAAAATTAGGCCCAAATTTTGTTTCCCGGTTTAAAGGACAAAAAGGCCCCCACTTTGGGGGCCTCTTTTTTTCTAAAGCCCTTAAATTTTTAAAATTTACGGGGTTTAAATTTTCCAGTCAAAAAGCAAAAATGTAAATTTTTCCCCAGTGCAAAAACCCCGGGGGCAAAACATTTGACTGTATATCCTGCAAGTTAAATGCAATAAGTGTAATTATTATAGGCCCTCCTTAAAAATATTAGTTTTGCGGGGTTTTAAATATTTTGTGCACAATCAAATAAGCCCATTAACTTAAAGAAAAAAAAAGTAACTGACGCCAGTTTAACCTGAGTTGAAATCGTTTGGAAGAGGGATTTTTTATTTGGGAATTTTAAAACCAAAATAATGTTGGGAAAGCCCTTTTAAAATTTTTTTTAAAAAATTTTTTTTTTATGCAAACCCCGGGACAAAAGATTTTAAACACTAAAGCAAATATACGGGAATGATTATTTGGGAAAATTTCATTTTTTGGAAATAGGTCCCCTCATTAAAACAACTAAGAAAATTGACTGGGGGCCTTTTAGGTTTCGGGATTAAAGACAATTAGAAAATAACTATCGGAAAATTTCTTTACTTTCATCACCTGGAAAACCTAAAAAAATGGCATATCCCCAAATTATTTTCATTTTTTTTTAAATTTATTTAGGGTTTTCGGGGGCAAAATTTATTTTTAAAACCAAAACCCCTTTCCAAAAATTTCAAAAATGGATTTATCTGTAAAAAAATTTTGGGGCAGTGTATTTATTATTAGAAGGGGGTTGTTCACTTAAAAAAATTTTACTGCCCCGAAAAGCAAAAAATTCCCAGACCATGTTTGGGCCCGCACATTTTGGGGCCTGAAAACGGGGCCCGAAAAAGGCCCAAATAACTTTTGCCGAAAAAAAGTACTTATTTTGTTTAAGGGCGTAGCCAGGGGGGGGTTCGACTGGTTTAGGGGCCCCGTTGAATTTTTCCCGGGCAATTTTTATAAAAAGGGGAAAAAAAAAAGTTTTTCCCATGCCAATTGTAAATTTAGGGTGTTTTTTAAATTTCCCACTTTTTTTTTTTTGTAATATGTCAAACAGCGGAAAACTTTTGGGGAAAGAAAAAATTTCAAAGTTTACAAAGCTGTAACTCGAACTCCGAAATGACAAGTGGCTTTTATTAGCTCCGCTATTAAAAAAATGGGTATACTTTTATATAGGGAAAAAAATATTTTTTTCTAAATTAATTTAAAGGGTTTTCCCTTTGATATTTGGTAGGGTTGCTTTTCCCTGGGGGAATTTTAACAAGTTTTTTTTAAAATTTAGGGCCCGGGGTTTGAAAAAGAAACACATTTGGGTCACTTGTTACATGAGTTAAAAAAAAATTTAAATTTCATATTTCCTACATTTTTTTTAATTATAATTACCTGATGCCCCCGAGTAAAAAGGGGGTCATTGATGTGCCTTGACTTACAAATATTTCCCTTTTTTTTTTAAAGTTTGCACCTTAAAAATTTGGGAATGACATTTTAAATTTTTGCACCCTGATCTTAAAACTAAAACTTTTCAGTGACCTGAATGTGAAAACAGGCCCTACTTTCCCCAAATTTCTTTTAGCATCATTTTGCCTTTTTAAAAAACATTTTGGCTCATATTTTTAGGTGAGCGATCCAGATTCATTTGACCTTGTTGTTTTGTAAAAAAGATTTTTAAATTTAATTCTTTCCTAAAACTGATTCTTTTTTCTCGTTAATTTTGGGTATTTCTACTTTTTTTATTTTTCTATTACCATTTCCAGGGGCAGGAATACAAATACAAGTTTACGACATTTTTTTATTCAAGGGGGTATGTAAACGTAAAAAAAAAACCCATGCGAAGGGACACCCAAAATGTTGACCAGATGGGGGATTGGAACTTAAATCTTCAGGATATAACTCAAAAACTGGCGGAATAAATAAAAACGGCAAAGTTTTTTTCGTTTGGGCGAGTAAAACTTTTTTGTGTCCCTTCGTGGAACGATATACAATATTTACTTATGCATTCAAATGATGCTGAAAAAGGTAACAAGAAGTTAACTTTTGGCAGGGTGAAAAAGGGAAAATTTACTTCTGCATGAGGGAAAAATAAATTTTTGCTTCCCATTTTTTTATGGGAGGCCTGAAAAACCACCAACGGAAAAACTCTTTTTGTTTTATGATTTTTTTTTGGACTTTTTAAAACGGTTTTCGGCCCGCTTTGGGGGGGGAGGGGATTACGAATTTTTTAATACGAAAGTCTGCGTTTTTAAACCCGGAAATCTCGCTTGGGGAGAGAAGAAACTCGTTTATAAATTTTTCCCCGCTAAAAAAAAAAATCTTGCTTTTCCAAACCCAAGGAACCCGGTGTGAATAAAACCCCCGAGAAAAAGTCACTGCGTGGGGCCAGCTGCAGTTTTTTCCCAATAAATTAAAGTTAGTATTTTTCAGGAATAAAGTCTTTTCGTTTGACCACTAAATCGCCTAACTGTGACCTCTTTTTCTCCCGCTTTTCCCTTTGGGGTGCTCAAACCCCGGAGCTCTCGATCCATAGGCGGGCGCCCTACGACTGGCTCATGGCACACGATTTCCCTTAACAGTGTTTTGATTTTGTCCCATTGTAGAGCGGAAAGTTTTAAAAAATTTTAAAAAAATTTTTTACGACGTTTTAAATCAGCCCAAAGGCCGCTTTCTCGTTTTTATAAAGCTAAGCTTGTTTAAAATTTTAAAAAATTTCAATTAAAAGTGCGAAGCCACTGCGCAGAGGACCCAAATTTTTATTGGGGAACGGACAAGGGAAAACGAAAACAATTTCAAAATCACTTCGCGCTAAGGGAACCACAGAAAAACAGTTTGCTTTAGGTATTTTATCACTAAAAAAATACCCCTATATGAAAATTTGGGGGACTTTTTAGCTCTGCAGGGGCGCACTGAACAATGCACCACCGCGGGCCATTTGAAAGGGTTTTGTGGACATAGTTTCTTTTTTTTGAAAAAATGTTTTTCAGGCATATACAAAATTTTTTGAAAAGAATGACTTATTTTCCGTGACAAGTTTTGTTGTTTTTTTTTTTCGACCGAAAAAACTACCAACATATCAAGGGTATCTGTTAAAAAAATATGAGCCAAAAAAAATGCATCAAAAAAGGAATGTATTTACAGACCAAAAAAGGAAAATATTAGAAGCCTTTTTTTTTTCTGTAATTTTTTTTTGCGCCATTTTTCCCATTTTTTTGATGTTGATACCCACTGAATTGATTTTTTTTGCACTTTTGAAACGATATTTTTAAAAAAGCAGAATTTAATTGAATTCTGATTTTTGAAAAAAAGAAGGACTTTCACTATAAAAATGAAAAGTTTTCGTAGGGGTTGATTTATTTTTAAAACCGTTTTTGGGCCTTTAAATTTTTTCGAAAATTTAGTAGGTTACATTTTTTATACTTTAACAGGTTTCTGTTATGTGATGACGGACAGTTAAACCCCCAACCCGTGTTTTATTTATTTTGTACCCGTACAAAAATTGGCTCCCCCAAGTAACTGCCAACTTCCCCCATGAATCAAAGGTGGAGGACAATTGGGTTTCAGGTACAGTTCTTTTAACAAATCGTCACAAAGGGAAAATAAGCCCCCGCCCGGGGAAACGAAAATCACGACCCTGCGGTTCGTAGATCGGCGCATTCCCTTTAAACTTAGCGGGGGGACTGAAACAAGTACTAATAACCCTGGATTTTACAAATTTTTAAATTTTTGCAAACTATTTTTTTATCCCCCGAAAGAAGATTTTACTGCACAAGACCCCAATTTTAGCTTGGTTTTTTAGCCCCCCCTTTCACAAGTGGGCAAGTGAGCTTTTGGGATCACCCGTCGGGCCCGTCCATCCGTGCGTTTCCCTGCTTTCGTCAAAAATTTTTTTATTGCACGATAGAGGGTTTAAAAAATGATTTTATTTTAAAACCCAAATTGCACATAACTTTAAACACCCTAAAAAACTGATTCCTTTCTTGGGAAATGGGCCCAAACCTTTTTATGAGTTCAGGGTTATGGCCCCCGAAATGGACCGAATTTGCTTTTTTGACCCTTTTTGCACAAAAGCACTTTATTTTATTTTTTAATTTTAAACAAATTGCACCAACTTTTATCCCCCTTTAAAGGGGATAGTTCCTTTTTTGAACCGGCCCAAAAGCAATTTTGGGTTCCAAAAGTGATGGCCCCTGAAAAAGCCGAATTCTTTTTGGGCCCGGGCTGCAAAAATCCCTTCATTTAGGGTTTTAATTTTTAAACAAGCTTTTCACACAACTTTTGTCCCCCATAAAATCTTTGGTTTCTTTTTTTTAAAAAGGGGCCCGGTCCCACTTAGTGTATTCCTTCTTGAACCCGGGCCCAAAAGCATTATGGGTTTCCGAGTTTAAAGGCCCGGAAAGGGCCCAAAATTACTTTTTTTTTAAACCCGTCTGCACAAATTTGCCTTCCTTATGATTTGACTTAAATTTTGACTTGCCACAAAATTGTATCACCACAAGGGTCTTGGTCCTTTTTTGAACTTTGGCCCCTTTTCCCTTAGGGGATAGAGTAATGGCCCCCATAGGGCCAAAATAACTGTTTTGACCTTGGGCTGCCCCAATTTACTTTATTTTTATTTGACTTAAACAAACTTTTCGCCAAAATTGTATTTACCACAAAATCTTGTTCCTTTTTTGAACTTGGGGGATTCCCTCATGGGTTTTAGAGTTGGGGCCCCCCAAAGGGCCAAAATTGGGGTATTTTGGCCTTTGCAACCATATAGAGATTTCTTTTTTGGTTTTACCCTTTATACGGAAAATTTCCCAAAAAATCTTCAAAACAATAAAAACTTGGATTCCATGAGTTATTTAATATTGATTACCCCCCCTGATTGTAATCAAAAGGATTTATATCAGTAAGTACTTATAGGGCTTATTTAAAATTTCTTTTTTGTCATTAGTTGGAATGGGGACAACAGGGGAGGGAACTAGGGTGATTTTTAAAAAATTTCCTCCCCTTTTTTTGAAATTTAAAAGGATATATCTTCGTAACCAACGAAAAATACGGGTTTTGAAATTTTCATTTTTTGTCAACAGAGGGGTTTGGGCAAAAAGTGAAAAACTTTTTGACTGAAAATTAAAGACAAATTACCCTTTCCCCTTTTTTTTATTTTAAAGGAAAACACCTTAGAACTTCAAATGAGATTTTTTTGAAACGTTTTTTTTATGTCTTTCATGGTTTTGGAAAAAGGGCGTATTAGGGAACTCTTGAAAGAACTTTTTTCCTTTTGAATACTTTACTAAATATTTCTGTATAGGGTTGTACTCTGGGAAACTTCTACATGGGATATACCAAAGCTTTTTACCCCCCCCGATTTTTAAAAAAAAATGGATGTTGATGGGAAATCAAATTGGAATTTCATTATTGTTTTTTTGTTTTGGGCTGAGGCAACCAGGGAGTTGTATGGACTGTTTTTATGTCAAAATTTCCTCCATTTGTTTCCCAAAATTTAAAAAGGTTGTATTTTCGGTAACCAAAAAAGACCTGATTTTTAAATGGGGGTTTTTTGCCATCAGATGGCTCGGGCAATTAGGGTAGATAACTTTTTAAGAATTTTTACAATTTTCCCCCCTTTATTTTTTGTAAAAAAAAATATATAAGTATGGGAAAGAGCCTAGGACCCTCTGTGTCAAAAAATTGATTTATATCTTTTGAGCAATGGTACCCGGGGAGGAAAACGGGCCCTCCCTGGCCCCCTGGGTTTTTTTTTTTTTTAAAATTTAAAAAACGCAACAGTAGAGGGTTTTTTATTACGAAAAAAGATATTTTGTTTTAAAAAATTTAATTCTTTAAAAAAATTTTTGTTTTTTTAGGGTAGATGAAAACATCGGGTTTTTTTAAAATGAGTTTTTAAAACAGGGAAAGGTAGCTTGTTCCTTTTTTTAATTTTTCTTCTTACTGATTTTCTTTCGTTTAATAATTTTTTTTAAAGTATCAAAAAGTTGATTTATTTCATGGTTTAGATTTTAAATTTTTTCTTGCTTTTTCTATCTGTTCGAAACCCTTTTCTCACGTTTTTTCTACTGATGCATTTCCAACTTTTAGGGAAAAACCTAACCCGATAAAGGGGACAGCCTTATCTATCACGAAATCAATAAAAACCAGAATCAGGGGCTTCCAGTTCATTCGTCGAAATTTTTTATTAATTGTTTTTTTGTTGTAGTAACCGGGGATTGGGGCGGGTAATTAAAAAGCTTTTGGGGCATTTTTTTGGCGGGCGTTTCGAAAAAGAAAATACTTGAAGGGGTTTTAAAATTTTTTTTAAAGGGTTTTGGGAAAAATTTTTATTTACTTTTTCAGTTTCAAATTAAAAAAATTTTTAAAATAAGAAATTTATCAAAAAAATTTAGAAATCGTTACCTTTTTATTCAAACAAAAAATTTAAAATTTTCGTTTTTTCAAAACATGAAAAAATTTATGTTTTTAAAAAATATATATGGTTTTTTTAAAAAAAAAAACCCCAAAAATTTTTAAATCACAAGAAACAGTCTGTAAATTTAAAAAAAATATTCAACAAAAAATGAATAAACCCTCAAAGTATTTTAAAAAACGTAAAATTTTTTTTTAAATTTAACACATATATTACGATCCCCCGTGTAGTTGAATCGCCTGCCCATTCCGGCAGGGCTGATTATATCTACCCCTGTTTTTCCATTAAACCATAACTTTTTTGGGATGCAAACCCCCTTTTTTTAATTTTAATTTACTGCAAAATTTAAAAAATTTGACAAGTTAAAAATAGAAAAATTTTGCGTGTAAGGATTAATTTTTTTTTATCGTGCTTAAAAAGAAAATTTTTTTTTTGCGTTTACTTAAAAAAATACTGCTGACAAAACGACTATTTATGTATATTTTAAAATTTTAAAAAACATTAAAAAAAAACAACATTAAATAAAAAATAACTTTACAATAGTCAGTTTTTTGAATAGCGGACTTTAAATTAAATAATTACTTTAAATTTTTTTTATGAAATTTTGGGCCCGGGTCTTTAATTAGTAAATTTTTACGGAACACATCTATTAAAAAAATTTTTTGGTATAAAACAAATTCATAGATGGACAAGTTTTAAAATATTTCTGTTTAATTTAAATTTCCCCCTTCCCTACGTTAAAAAAATTTGGGTTAAAAAAAACTTTAAAAAAATCCCGATGGAAAGGGAAAAGACTAAAAGAAAAGACAGGAAAGGAAAATTTTATACTTTTCAACGCAAAAAACCCTAAAAAAAAAACCTTTTTGTATCACTTGAAATAATTGGGGTAACATTTTTTTATGACCCGATTTTTAAACAACACTTTACCCGGGTATTGGGTTTTTCCCCAGGCAAAAATTGTAATACACAGTAAATTTCAAAGGGGAAAAATTTTAAAAATTTACAATTAAATTGTAATTTTTCTAAATGTGTGCAATCTTTGGGGGAAAAAAATAATGATAAAAGCAATTTTTTTAAAAAAATAATTAAAAAAGGGATCAAAAAATTTTGCATTAATTTAAAATTTCAGAAATTAAAAAAAATTGCTTTTATGGCAAATTTTTTTCGATTTTTCCCACAGATGTTTTTACAAAAAAAATTCGTTTAAAGTACAAAGACATTTTTTGAAAAATTTAAAATCACATAGATAAACGTTGGGCAAGGGCATCTTAAAAAGAACCTGATGTTTTGTGTTTTAAGAGTAAATTTGGATTATTTTCCCTTTATGGGACTAAATTTTTTCTTTTCCAAAAAAAAAATTTGAAATCTCGGCAGTTTTTTAACTTTCATGAGATGCCCGACAGTACCAAAAACAGTTACTAGTTGAATGCTTTTTAAAAAATCTCCATTTTGTTTTTAATTCTTCCCCGGGCCAAGCGTCATTTTCAAAAAAAGGGAATTTAAAAAAAAGAAATCGTGAGAGCAATTTAAAATTTCACGAGAAAACTTTACCAAATTTTTTTCTATCTGAAAATGTTTCCTTTTTGTTTCCCCTCCAAACCCCGGAAAAAATATTGTTTTTGTGGTTTCCTGCCCGGGTGTAAGTTTGGGGGTTTTTAATGCGGTTTGTTTTAAGGAAAAATCGGAAAATTTTATAAACACGGATTATCCCACTTGACCCGGGAAATGCAGTTATTTTTCCCGGGGGTGGGGAAAAAAACATGAAAAAAGTATTTAAGTAAAAAATCACCAGATGTATATAGTGATAAATTTTGCATAGTGCAACTAAAATTTGGCTGTTTTTTGAGGGGTGTGGGGCGGGGGGGGTGGGGTTGTGGCCGGTGGGGCGTGTCGTTTACGTCAAAAAATGTGCTGGGCGTTACAATTTGTATGTATTTCTAGGGGGCGCCCCCCCCCCCCCGGGAAAAAGGGCAATATAATCTCAAGGGTGAAAACCCCACGTACATATCAAACTGTACGAGCCTTCCTTTTTTTCAAAATTCATCTTTTAAGGGGCTGTAAAATTTAATGAAACCCCAAAGGAAAATGAAAAATTTTTAAATCGAACCTTCGTTACTGGAGAAATTTTCCCTTCTCTGCCAATTTCAATAACTTTTTAATAGCAAATTTTGTGGAAAAAACAAAAAGGTAGAAAATTTGGGTGTCCCAAATTTTTACGGTTTTTCCCCCCCCCTTTTTTATATCAAACAAAATACATTTAAACTGTATTGCAAAATGGTCTACAACTATTTTTAAAATTTTAGGAAATGTATTAAATAGTTTGTAATAAAGTTTATATTTTTAAAACCATAAAAACTTTTTGCCGACAGAAAATCATTCATTCCCCCAGTTTTTTTAAAGGGGAAAAGAAAATTTTTATTTGATAGTAAAACTTGAAAAAATTTTTAAATATGGTTTAAAAACACTAAAAAACCCATTTTTGTTTAAGTTTAAAGAATGACTTTTTCCCGGGCCTCGGGCAATATTTTTCCAATTTTTTTTACCGGGCAAAAAATCCATCAAGTTTCTAAATTTATCAGGTAGAAAAAATTTTCCCTTTAAGTTAGGATTCATAAAGGGGAAAAAATTTCCCTTTTACTTTAAGAAACCTTTTTTAGCATAACCTGTGGGCCGACGACATAAATAAGGTGTTTTTTTAAAAATTTATCCCTTCCGAGAAGGAAAAAGGCCCCCTAATACGAACACACAGTCAAAAAAAATTTGGTCCGTTTTGACATACTTTTTTCCCCCAAAAGTTTTCCCTTTTTTTCACCCTAATTTATTCCCTTTCCCCAAAAAAATTTGCCCCGAGTGCACCCGCAAAGAACACTAAGTGTTTAAAACATTTTTTTTTTTTTTAATTTATACATAGACTAAGTCGTTATTCTTTTTTGAAGGTTTTGATTTTTAACTGCATGCAATAGTTTTAAAAAAGCTTTGGGCCCTATCGGGGAAAAATTTTTTTTCAATTTTTTCCCCAATTTTTTTGCAATATAAGGGTATTGCCCGAAGCTATTCGGACAAAAAATTACAATTGGAATCTCATTCTGATTAGGTAGATCCAAAAAGCAAAAAGTTTTCCCCCAAAGGCGGTATTGCACTTTGGGTCCCGATGGGAGGGTGGGATATGTGTCATCCGGGGTTTTCCCTAATTGTTTTTCGGGAGTAACAAAATTTTTCGCATGTTTAAATATGTATAATTTTTTAGTAACTAGGGTAGTGGATGTACAATTTTGCGAAAAGAAAATTTTGTTTCCCTTTTTTTTATTACGATATTTTTTGAGCAAATTTCCCTTTTGATAAATTTTCGGGTTTTCGGGTTTAATATTTTAGTTTAATAAAAAAATTCATATTAAAAATAAGGGTTTCGGGATTTCTTTTCCTTTTTCTTTTTTTTTTTTTTGTTTTTTTGACAATGAGAGTTTTTAGTACATACCAGGAAAGGGAAAAAAAGTATCTTTTTTAATTTTACGCAGTCCCCCCTTAAAAGCTGTATTTTTTTCCTTAATGTAAAATCTATAAAACAAATCATTTACCCCTAAATCTTTGCCCGTATTCTGTGACAAAATTTTCCCCTTTGGGGTAAAATTTTTTATTTATATTATTCGCCTCAAAATTATTTAAAAAATTTTTATACAAAATAATTACGATAACTTGGTAAACACTCATCCTTTTTAAAAGTTTGGGAAAAACGCAGCAAAATCCATTAAAAATGTATAAGATCATCACCGAGGCATTTGGAAATATATGGATAATTTCACCTTATACTTCTTTTTATTATCTGTTTATACAGTATGTTTCTTTTGATTTCATTTTTGTTGTGCGCTTGTATGTTCAGTCTGTCATAACAAGTAGTTTAATATGTATAGTAATTATAGGAGAAGGACACAATAAGTTACACAAACTTTGTTTCCTAATCCTCATTTTATCTTTAGAAGTGTTGTATCATGTTATGCATACTTGTATAAAAATACTGTTTAAACTAATTTCACCTTTTCATTTAATGACTTACGTAAAACAGCGTGTGTTTGAAATAATAGAGAAGTTCACTGAAATGGAATTAAAAATGTATTTTAACACTTGTTTAGAACGAAACGATATGACATAAAAAGAAAAAAAAAGCCTTTTATATTTGTTCTTAAAGACAAAGCTTTAATCGGTAATTAATGAAGACCAATTAGTAAATATGTTTTGATTCCATTTAAACAACAAAAGTTTAAAAATTCCACTTGTGATCATACACAGGCATCATGCAGACGACGCGAGCTGAGCATGCGCTTTACCATCTCCAATCTACACGCTGCGCATGCGTATAATGCAAAAAACTCGTCTCCCGCTTCCGCACGTTTCACGGTTTAAAACTAATTTGATTGGCTGCACGATTAACTAAGCGTGTAACGTGAAACGTTTATGAATGGTGCCACGCAAGGGTTTAATCGTGTGCACGGGGAACCAACACGCGGGCGCCACTGTACATAAAGTAACCTTTTCGACATTAGTTTATTATACTGCGCTATGGTTTGTGGCCTCAGTGACTGAATTTATTAAAGTGTAATTTATTTTTAATTAATATAATATATACTTTAGGTAAAATAAATTGTAAAGATTTTTTTAGGCAAAATTGTATGTCACCCCACTTCCTCCCCCTGTATATATTGTATGAGTATTGGTGCACCGACTTAAATATAAACAGGGATCATCGACAGACCAAAACATCAGTCAAATCCAGACCTCGTCGGACCGACGACCTGACCGACGGATGCACCCGACTGAAGTTGCTTTTTCGCCGGACCACAGTGACCGACTAAAAATTGGAGAGCATGCCTTGAAAAATTGTTTAAACGTTGTCAAATTTGCATGTGTTTTAGTTCCGTTATACTTTACTTTCACTAATCAATTTATTCATTTTTACTCATCTGGATGGAACAGTATTTAATTAGGCAATGCGTGTCTTATTCGGTATTTTGGTTTATTTCTGCCACGAGATGGCTCACAATCTGGAATTATAGACTGAAGCTCAGACCACCGGATGGTTCCCGTATTTTTACGATAAAAAGTGACAATCATTACCCATAGGCCGTAATAAATACAGTTACAAGTTGCCCATGTTTTTTTTCTCAAATTTCATAACATATGTGTCCGGGGCGATGGAAGTTGGTCGGGATGTCCAGCTGAGGCCTGGGAGGTTTCACGATGACTGAGACTGACGCATCTTCTAAGTATGAATGTTCTACAGTAGACCTTTTCAGATGATTCTCAAGTTACTGCATTATGTATGGAAATGATTTTCTATTTTCAGACCTCAACAACCTTGACCTTTGACCTACTGACACTAAAACAAGTTATTGGAATACTGCATGGCAATACGTAGTACCCGACAGATTTACCCTAGTCAGTGATCACTACGATTTGATCAACAAAAATTGACTGACTCACTGCTGTATACATTTAACAGCATGGTAACATTTTCCAGGCTAAGAGGCCCAATCAAAGCTTTATCATTGACCGATCGAGCTTAAATTAATGAAAAGAAATTATTGTTTTAAATAATAATTTGAAAACAATTTTATTGTTTACTTCTAAAGTCCTGGAAACGTTACATGCAATATTACATCATGTTAGAAGCTAACATCAACAAACTGCAATGAGCCAATTTTTGCGCAAGAATTCTGGAATTTTTACTTTTACTTCACATATATATATCATGTGAATGAAACAAAGCCTCTTGAGCAAAAATGGGAATTTTGTATTTTGATAAATAGTACGTGTTTCTAAAATGCAAACAGCTGAAGAAATTTAGGACTTTTAAAGAAATTCAGTGAATATATATGTGACACATATTCGTAAAATTCTGAATTCCTTTTAATATATTTAAGCCCACTCAATAAGTAATACGACAAGTAGACATAATTTTTGACATCATGGCAAGTTGTTTATTACATGTCGTCTTAGTTTTAGGCGACAAGTTGAGTTCTTTTTTAACGTCATGACGAGATTTTCACAACTTGTAGTCTTATTTTTTGACGAGTTGCTGAGTTTTATGTCGTCATGTCGTCCTACAGAATCTCGATTAAACTATATAAACATCTCACCAGGATATACAATTTACGTTTCCATAGGGATCATCTACAGACTAAGACTTCAGTCATATCCGAACCTCGTCGGATTGACGGCTTGACCGACGAAACTTATCCTTAAAACATTTTATGACGAAAATGTATACAATCTTTAAAAAAGATTGATTGCGATTGAAACATCTTTATTTCCTGTGTCCTATTCCTTATTAGACTTTTGAAAAAGGAAAAGGAAACAGTTCCTTATTCCTTATTCGATTTTTTGATCTATAGTACCTCTCTTACGATCTTATGTGTTTATATTATGCTGTGAAACGAGTAAGGATAATAATCTCACTGCTTGAACCAATTCAGCTCCGAAAAGCCCAGCACCTTTTTCAAACTTTATACCTCTATTTTGAGTCATACACGATTCTAGGCAGCGACAATGGAAATAAATATCTATTTGAGTACAACAGGCTAGTTACGTTATACAGATACTTGCCAAATACATTGTTTGTTTCACGGGTTGTGCAAGACTATGCCTCTAGTGAAACGGATCTTGATAATATGAGGCATTTATTGTTCGTTGCCCTGCGAGAATTTGAAGACTTTCCATATGGTCTTCAGGCGGATCTCCGGCGGAGAGTATTCACACGACAAGGAGAGCCGGTAGCTATCAAACTGGCTAATGATATATATAGCTTAATTGCAGTTCATGAGGGTGAAGACTTTTCGCTGTTGAAAAGTATGATAAGTTCCGTCTCAACAATTCAAGCTTCTGCTGACGGGATTTCATCTAAAACTCATCAAAAATCCCCCCAGTGTCAGTGCAATCAAGAAGTGGTTCTGCTTAAGAACACTGTATCCTCATTACAGGCAGATTTTCTAACGTTAAAGCAAACAATTTATGCAAAAGACAATTTACACCGACAACAGTTTAGAAACCTTGCTAATTCTCTCGACTTACTTAAGTCACAGATATATGAATGCAGTAAGTGTATCATGGAGTCTGCAGGCTTGATTGTTGGCTCTCTGGATGGAACTAGAAGTCACGTGACAACAATTGAAAACAATTTCAGAATGCTAGATAAGAGACTTTCATCAGTGGAAACTATATTGCAATCAGGCGAGCGCGCCAGTGCCATGAACTTCACACAAATGACAGAGGGTTCTGATCCTATATATCTCCATACCAACGGTTCTGCAAAGACGGAACCGGAACCGATGAATGAGAATAAGTTGACTGAGACAGGGTGCGAAACTCATCTGTCTGGGTCATTGATAATCGACTCCAATATTGATACCATGGGACCGAATACAGACTTTCATACGACCGGGGATAATCAAGCAGACAATTCAGCTGGAGCTGAGAAATACAAATATATGCACAGTCAACGCTTTCCAGCTAAAAGTGCATTTAAGTCAAACAGTGATCGCTATAGGTGGAATAAAATAGTTAAACATAATATAAATTTTTCTGACATTATATCGGATATAAGAACTCCCAATCTACCACGGGTAAATGGGATACCCGTAAGAAACACAGACAAACAATACAGTAGCGATTCTGAGCCTATCGTTATTGATGATGACGACTTTGCCGTACATGTAAAGAAAAAAACTAGGAGATTTTTCATTGGAGGGTTTAAGAACATTATGACTGAATCGCGCCTATCTTCATATATGTACCAAGGCGGGTGCGTATTTTTAATCTGAGACGTTCTGTTGACGGTATTATAATACGGTTAAATGTGGAAGACGATGGGAATACTCATTTTCTTTAGCACAAGGGATTTTGGCCAAAAGGTGTCACGTGCAAACCATGGAAGTCACGTGATGCTCGTGGTAGTAGCAGACAACAGGTAGATAATAAATGGTGTCATGATCAAGGACGAAAAATTCAACACAGTGATATTAACAGTGGTGGGTACATCAAGTTAATAAATAGATTTGATGGCCTTGAGGTTGATGTAGATTAGACAATAGCGTGTAGATACAGAAACTTTTACATATTAACATGGAACGCTACGGGCATCATGTCCAGTGCCTCTTTTCTTTGTGACACATTGATTAAATATAATATAGACATATGTGGAATATCCGAGCACTGGCTGTTTAATCATAACATGTATTTTCTTGATTCCATGTGTAGTGCTTATAAGTTTCATGCTGTATCTGACTCAGATTTAAATTTCCCAAGTAAAAGAAAAGTAGGGAAAGGGGGTGTTGCATTTTTATGGAACAAGAGCATTGATCGCTTTGCCACTCCATTATCGGTTGACGACGATCGTATTGTAGGCATACAATTACAAGTTGCACCCAAACAATATGTATTCTTTTTCCAAGTATATTTACCTTGTAAAATCATGCAGTTGATAAATATAATACATATATTGACAAACTGTATAATATATATAATATGTATTCGCATGCAGGGTATACATACTTCATGGGTGATTTCAATGCACAGTTTACAGCTAGCGATGGCTTAGGGGGCCGAGAGCAATTATTTTCTCGTTTTATAAAACAGTAATTTATTGCCTGTGAACACTTTAGAAAGTAGTTGTGGTTTAAATCAACATTTGTTTCATATGACAATTGTCATGAAAGTTTAATAGACTTCATCTGTGTGCCACAAGAATTATATGATTGTTTAGGTCATAGTGAGATACTAGATGACAACTGCTTAAATATCTCGAGACATCGCCCTGTGTTTTGTAATATTAGAGTACCGTATCATTTGAATAACAGTTTTAGTCATGGGAAAAGTACTTCCAAAGTAAATGTGAAAATAAACTGGAGGAAGGTTAATGCTGAACATATACTAAAATTTCAGAATATGTTAAATATGACAAAAGACTTGAATGCATATAATATTGAAGATCTTCAAAAACATGATACTGACATGTTATATAAGGTGATAGTCAAATATATTGTACATGTATGGTATGGCGAAATATGTTTTCCAAAATTGTTGTATAAGAGTTACTTAAAGCCTTATTGAGAACTAGAGACTGAGTGTTTCGTTAAATATAAAGACTCAAAACGTGAATTTAGATTGTATCATAGACACTATGTAAATCAATATATGGTTGGGCTTAATCAAGATATTGACGAAAAGGCAGAACTTGATACTAGGGTATTTTGGAAATCGGTTAACAAACGACGTAAAAGTTCAAACAGTACACCTGGAGCATGCCTGCGCTTTAATGATATAGTGTATAGAGACCAGGAACTCATCACTGAGCAGTGGGACTTTACTTTAAAGATCTGTATACGCCAAAAGACAATCAGGATTATGAACAGAGTTGGAAAACCTATTTCAATAACTCAGTCCAAGACTACATCTGTTCCTGTGTACCAGACAGTGATGCGATGGTTACATGTGAGAAAATCGAATCATTTATTTCTTCTTGTCCTACTGGTAAAGCACCAGGCGCAGACGGAATCATGTATGAACACTTAATGTTTGGTGGTACATTTATTGTGAATGTTCTCTCAATTTTGTTCACGGCAATGATAAGAAGGGCATACATTCCAGATGAGATGAAACATGGTATTATTGTTACACTTCACAAGGGAGGAAATGAGTCAAAAGACAATCCAAACAATTATCGAGCCATCACATTAACATCTGTGGTGTTAAAATTGTTTTATTAGACAGATCTAAAGATGACATTATTAACAAATTAAGTAAAAATCAAGGTGGTTTTCAAGAAAAATTAGGATGTTTAATGACTTCATTTATATTAAGGGAAAGTATTTTATACAGCAAAGAGAATCACAGTAAATTGTATGTTTGCTTCTTGGACGCCAAGCAGGCCTTCGATAGAGTCTGGCATGATGCGATTATTTTTAAACTGATTGAAGCAAACATTGACCCGGCGGCCTTTCTTTCATTTGTCAGCTTGTACACGAATATGGCCAGCTGTGTCAGAAGTTACGAATTTATGTCCGAGTGGTTCTGTGTTGAACAGGGTACGCGTCAAGGCGGGAAGAGTTCGCCTTTGTTATATCTTTTATTTATAAATGGGCTTATACAAGAATTAGAGAACAGTACTTTAGGATTCTCCATATACAATATGAACATTTCCTCACCGACAGTTGCGGATGATATGGTACTCATGTCGTATTCACAAGCTGGACTCAATGGAATGCTGCAAATCTTCCACAATTATTCGCGTAGGTGGCGATACGAGTATAATCCAGATAAGTGTGGTATAATTGTTTTTAATGAAAGCAAATGTAAAAGCGATATACCAAGGCGTTGGTTTTTGGGTGACAAACAGATACTGGAAACTGAGTCCTATGTTCATCTTGGTATTAACACAGACAGTTTACTATCCAGTAAAAGTAGCATGTATAATGCTGGTGTCAAACTACGTGGTACCCTACTCAGTATATCTAATTGTGGTTTAAATGCTGATGAGTTAAATCCAACAACGTTGTATTCCATCTATAAATCAATTGTCATACCGAAAGGGATGTATGGATGTGAGCTTTGGAACAATTATGCTCCGTCTGATCTGCTGCAGCTTGAACGATCACAGATTTTGTATCAAATATGTTCAACATCTTTCCGCAAATATAAATACAGATTTTGCTTTAAGGGCCATAGGTTTCCATCCTATTGATTGCGAAATTGATTACAGGAAGCTGCAATTTTTAGGACAGTTATGCCGGCTTCCTACACAATACAATGCAAAAGACTTATTTAACAAAAGACTATTCAGCTTTTTAAATTGTGATATGCAAACGCATGGATTTGTACCAGATATATATAAGATATCGCAGAAGTATAATCTTTTAGATTTTTTGACAGAGTATAGTTTATCGGGTATGTTCCCAAATAATTATCAGTAGAGAAATATTCTTCGTGCGGCAGTAATTGGTCATGCAAAATGGAATATGATTTTAAACTTGACTGCAAAATACCCTGACGTTCGGACCGAGTTAACAGTGAACATTGAAGGAAGCTGTGAGTTATGGAAATTAAGTAAGACCAATCCGGTGTTAGCACCATATTGTACTTCTGTTGTAAATGCCATAGGACTGTTTTATTCAAAAGTGTAACTAGTCACTGATTTGCTAACACACAAGATATGTTTTTGTACAGGAAATAATGGAGATAGGTTTAAGTTGTGGCGGTGTATTTTTCTTACGAATGGACAAGACTTTTATACTCATATGATTGTATCAAGCCCCAACGAGCAGGTCAAAATTTTGTTGTTCGACTTAACCTCTGTACTGGCAACAAATGAGCATGTTCAAAATATAAATTATTTGAGGACTATTTTAATGTTGTTGCACAATATTTTAAAGGTGTTTTAATATACATGATAAACTGTGTTATGTTATGGGTAGGATGTGGTAAAATTGCACTAGTTTCTTAAACTCTTATGTTTCATTTCGGTAAGGGTTTTCATGATGCTGCTTGCAATTTTACAATAGTGTGATTGTAGGCTTATAAATGACTCAGATTAATAATGCCCTCATGTGAATGATATAAGGTGAGAAACAGTCTTTAAGTAATGGCAAGAATGTCTAAACCTCTAATATTTCGTTTCAGTAAGGGGTGTGGATGATATTGCCTAGAGTCTATACATACAACATAATGGGTATTAATGTATTGTTTAATGGTTTATATATGACTAATTATAGATAATGTTGCTCTCAATGTATGTATACAGCAAGTAATATCAAGGTAAAAGATTGTAAAACCGTACTTTTTATAGGCGTTCAGTGATATATGTATGAACGAAAGAAACAAAAGATCATTGAGATATATAATGTCTGTATAGTGTTTAGAAATGTGTAAATATTTGTGTATTTCTGTTTATATATGTTTATGTATATATGTATGTGCTAGGTTCTTTGTATGTAATCTTCATTTTTGGAGGATAATAAATAAATAATAAATAATCTTATATCCGTAGAAAATAACGCTTATGTACATAAAAAAGTTTATGACGACATTTTATATACACCTTTTCAAAAATTTTATTGAGAATGAAGTATTTTCTTTTTCTACGTTCATCTTTATTCGATTTATAAAAAAGGAATAGGGAACAAGTTCCTTGTTGCTTATTTGTTTTTTCGATCTGAATTTATCGTGTTATAATCTTACGTGTTTAAGTTATACTGTGATCGCTAGTAATGTTTTTTTCCTCACTGCATGTACCGTGTTTTCTCCGAAAAGTCCAGTAACTCATTCAAACGTTGTACATCTATTTCGAGTCATACTCTCTCATTTCTGTGGAAAAAATTATATCCTTGAAACATTGCATGACGAGATTGTATATACACTTTTTGAAATATGTACCTGTGATTTAAATACAATTTATGTTCATTTTTCTATCTTCAATTCCTTATTAGACTTTTGAAAAAGGAAAAGGGATCAGTCCCTTATTCATTATTCGTTTTTTCGATCTTACAACTGTTTTGATCTAAAGTGTTTTATTGTACAGCGGAACGTTTTTTACCGCGTAATCATTATGATTATTTTCTTACTGCTTGTACTGTGATTTAAATACAATTTATTTTCATTTTTCTATCTTCAATTCCTTATTAGACTTTTGAAAAAGGAAAAGGGATCAGTCCCTTATTCATTATTCGTTTTTTCGATCTTACAACTGTTTTGATCTAAAGTGTTTTATTGTACAGCGGAACGTTTTTTACCGCGTAATCATTATGATTATTTTCTTACTGCTTGTACTATGTCATCTCCGAAAAGTCCAGTTCCTTATTCAACATTGTTTCCCGATTTTGAGTCATATTTTCTCATATCCGTGGAAAAATACCACTTACATCCTTAAAATATTTTATGATAAAAATTTATATAATTTCTTTAAAAAATGTATTGTGATTAAAGTATCTTCATTTTTCTATGTTCTATAATATTCCTTATTCAATTTTTAAAAATGTATAGGAAACTCCTAATTCATTTTTTCGATCTTACTCATTTTGTTTTACCTAACGTGTTTATGTTATGTTGTAGAACTCTTTTAACCGCGAATAATGATTATTTTCTCATTGCTTGTACCATGTCGTCTCCGAAAAAATCCATTTCCTTATTTGAACTTTGAACCTCTATTTTGAGTCTCCCTCATATCATTGGAAAACACCACTTATAACATTAACTTCAACATTTTATGACGGATATATATATAAAATATTACTAGTTATAAAGGTTTTTGACGGGATATACGGTGGGCATATAGCCTGACTGTGATTCATATAACCCGAGGCGATAGCCTTAAACGAATTATAATACTGCAAATTTGCTTATTTGGTTTCAATAGCAACAAGTTTCCTTAGTATGACAAATATTACTTTTTTTTTCAATTCCCCACTTGGTGCCTCGATCAGCACCTTGTTATCCGTGCGTTTCCGTAATCGACGCGGAAACATACGAAGATAACGGTGGGTTTGCATTTTTTTTTTTTTGGTTGCGGAAGAAATTGGACTTACAAATGGAATAATAAATGTTTTAAGGAAACTTATAGCTAGTTTCGAGCTTCTCGAGTAAAAACTTGGACTGTAGTAAAGGATAACTGAAGTAAAACTTGCATATTCGTTAAATCTTATAGCTCAGCTGTTCAGTCTCGGGTCACGTGTACTTTTACATTGTTTTAGCCTGAACACGGAAATGGAGTCATCATGTGTATATAACGTGGAAATCTAGAAAACTCAAATGTTAGATGTCAGGTCATCTAAGTGCAAGCTGGTCAGATGATGGTTTTCAACTTGCTGTGGCTGCATTGAACTTTAAGTCATTTCAGAAACAGAATTCAGGAATCATAAGAGAAATGTAGGTATTTCAGAACATGACATTATGTTTTAAAATATTCCTGTAATAGATTGGTTCAATAGGTATTCACAGCTTATATTTAAATGATTACATCCCAATATAAACTTAGCTATTCATAGCTAAAACCCGAATATAAACTTAGCTAAACTTACCTAAAAATAACTAATATTTAAATGATAACACCCAACTATAAATAAAGAACACCGTGTCTAGCTGTTCATTACTTGAAGTTTAGCCTGTGTTCTAGCGGTTCAATAACCGGACCCAAAGCGTGACCTATAGGGGTTTTCTAGCCGTCCGATAACAAATTTATTAATGACTTTTGTTATATTCTGTTAAAACATTTTACTATAATTAAAATGAATTTAGATAATAATGATTCAAGGTTCAAGATTTTATTTCATACAAACCAGAAGGTCATAGACCCATGTGGAAAAAATATAGCATTTATAAGTATATGGTGACAGCAAACGAAATTTAACAATAATGTGTGTAAAAGATAATGCTGCTCATAAATTTCTGTCATTGATTAAAAGCGTTCCGTTTGTGCTGTTGTTGTGATAATGTTATGTCGAGAACATTTGACACATGTAAGGTTCAAAATAATGTAAAGGTTGATGCAAATCCCGCAAAAATATATTATTTTTATGGAATATCTATGCACTTCAGTCGCATTTAAAAGTAATTTAAAATTTGTAAAAATATACTTTGTGTAGTCTTTGAAATAAAATATTCTTTTTATATTTAATTGCAAGTATGTACTCGTATAGTCAATAATGATGATACCTTCTGGCTAATCACTACCAAAGAACATATTCACAGAAATATGTCACCTTTCAAACATGGAATGGAACATTTTTGTCAAGACGCTACATTAACTCTGACACCGAGTATATGGCACCTTTCTAACATATGGAATGGGACATTTTTGCCAAGGCGTTATATAAACTCTAAGTCTGACACCGAGAATATGGCACCTTTTACACATATGGAATGGAACATTTTTGCCAAGACGCTAAAAAAACTCTGACATCAAGAATATGGCACTTAAGCTTTCACACATAATTATGGAATAGCACATTTTTGCAAACACGCAACATATTATAAATTCTGACACCGAACGTACATTACGACTAGTAGGATAATAATGGTATCATAAATTGCATCATGTTAATCAAAGTACTGAAAGTACAGAAAGGCTGGCTATCACAAAACACTGAATGAAAACTGTTCGGGAAAGATGTTTGCAAAATCTTAGATATTATGGGTTCTCCATATCAAACTTAAGGCAAGCATAGGGTATTGTTTTGATGAACCATCTTGGTAGTGTAAGAAAAGTACAGGCTATAGATGGTGAAAAAAAAATACATTGTGTTTGCTTCATTAGTGATACAAACGGCACACAATTCTCACTTGGGAATCTGAAACCGCAAAAATTAAAATCTTACAAAAAAGCCAGGTTCCGAGAACGTAATCC
This sequence comes from Mercenaria mercenaria, assembly GCF_021730395.1. Classification (NCBI taxonomy): domain Eukaryota; kingdom Metazoa; phylum Mollusca; class Bivalvia; order Venerida; family Veneridae; genus Mercenaria; species Mercenaria mercenaria. The sequence goes on from NW_026459869.1 coordinate 31,587, forward strand.
AATCAAACCACCTAGGATAACGAGAGAAATTCATTGTTTATTCGAGAAACCTAGTTTTTCAAAGGTTAACCATGGTGTACGGTCGATATATTAGAATTAAAGAATCAACTATGGTTTACGGCCGTGAACCTATACTTACGAGTTTACGAACATGAACCCCTGTTTACGACCGTGAGCCTAGGTTAATGATCGTGAACCATAGTTTACGGACGTGACATGTGTGGATATTGTCCAATAATAACATGAACCCAGCTTCGCAGTCGAAAAACTAGGTTTAACGATGGATAAACTAGGTTTTTCGAACGTAAAAGCATGTAAACCTTTTCTTTCGAGCAAAAAACGCCGGTTATCCTGTGTGTTCGCTCGAAAATTTATGTTAGTATTCGATTACCTAGTTTTTTCACCAAGTATGTAATTATTGGATAATTTGATTGCCGAGAACGATTGTTTACGGACGTGAACCTATGTTTACGACCATGAACTTGGGTTTACGAGCGATAACCATAGTTTATGAACGTGAACCTAGGTTTACATTCGATAAACTTGGTTTCTCGAACAAAACTGTGATTTTTGGTCATTATCCTATGTTCACGAGCATAAACCTAGTTTACGGTCGTAAACCCATGTTCACGGTCGTAAACTCTCGATCGTTAACATATGTTTACGTTTGTAAACTATGGTTTACACTCGCGAACCCTGGTTTACGAACGTAAACATAGGTTCTCGCTCGTGAACTTAGAATAACGGCCGTAATTCAAAGTTCAATTGAAAAACCTAGTTGAAACCTTGGCGAGTTTTCGTTCGAAAATATGGGTAAGTATTAGAAAAACCTGGTTTTACGTTCGAAAAATCTAGTTTATCGATTGTTAATCCTAGGTTTTCGGCCGTGATTCTGGGTTCACGTTATTATTGGCGCGCCATAACCGTTTATATATGTATCTAAAGAAGCGATAATAAACATTGAGAGACATAACATCAGATAAAATATAAAGGTTACAAACACAACATCTATATTTCGATATCCAATCCCCCACCCACCACACACACATTATGTATGAATGTATGAACACTAATCAGATGGGGCGATTTTCTTGTCGGTATGAGGGACATTTTGGGATCGAATCCCGCTACAAACCGGACTGTTCATGATTATTGTCTAGTCATGTTCTTTCCCTAATACGATGGTTAGGAAAATTGACGTACCCGTAATAATGTACTCCTTTTTGAAGAGTATTCACTTCCTACCATGTTAACTAATTTTTCAGGAGGTTATAGGTTCAAGCTCCACTAAGACCAAACTTTGTTCCTTATATTTCTTTTTTTTCAAGTAAGATAAACGTTTTATTCAAGACTTATTGTCATTGATCTGTCAAACAAAAGCGGAAATGTTTTATTTGACTAGCCATTTCTTGCTGTTTAAAATGAATTTAACCTGAATGGTGAATGTGTAGACATCTTTGAAAATACCTAGTTTCATTTGTAACAGTTCTTAATTTTGCATTTATTCTTTAGTTTACAAAGTTTGGAAGAAATGTAGGTAGGAAGGTTTTATTTCTGCCCTATGGTTCTTTATGAATGCAGAGGCCATATTTTTTCAGAGTTGGAGGTTAATTTCTGTCCGATTAAAATCTTTTACTCGAGGCTCCCCAGAAAAATTGTTATCAACAATTTTATTTTGTGTTTTATAATTGTTACGCAATACTATGGTAAAATGAATTCTCTGCGATCGTTTTGCGCAATGGCTATCACTTTGAAATTTGTCTCTGTTTCAGCTGGAGGAAAAAAACAACATAACTTATACAAAATTAACAAAAAAACAACAAAACAAACAAGCAACACCGACACGGTAAAAGTCGTTTAAAGATGAGTCACAGTGTAACTTCAGGACTGTATCAAGTTAATGCAATTGTTAAACATACCAATAAAGGTCCACTGTCTTAATATAACCTGAAAACAGTTGAAGACGTGTGTCTAAACAAAACTCGCTTACATCTACGTCCCCACCCTAAGTTTGTCTCTGTTTCAGCTGGAGAAAAAAACATAATTTATACAAAATTATCAAATAAAAGAAAACAAACAAACAACAACGACACGGTAAAAGTCGTTTAAAGATGAATCACAGTGCGAAAATATATTACCTTCAGGACTATATCAAATTAATGCAATTGTTAAACATTACCAATACAGGTTCACTATCTTAATATAACCTGAAAACAGTCGAAAACGTGTGTTTAAACAAAACTCGCTTACATCTACCACGCCCCCACTCTTTAAGCAAATTGGTGATAAAGCACTTTTTACATTATATCTTTCAGTATTCGTCAGAATGTTTAAAACGAATTTAGTATAAAAAAGACTTAAAGAACTGCTGTTAAATCAAGTAATGTTATAGTTTCTATTGTAAATGTAAACATTATTTCTGTAGCAAAAATATAGCATTACGCTGTTTAGGTATATAAAACGTAGAATGTGGTTTGTTTCTTCTCACGTTACTGTGGCAATTCCACGCAGCGATTACGTCTCGTAGTATCTATAGCAAATGATCCGAAAGAATAGATTCTTAAAGCCCTAAATACAAGATTTAGCTTACCAAAAGGTTCCTTCTAGCGCATATTAAATATTCTTTTTAAGGGATCTTTAATAAAACAATTATGAACTATGTGTTTTGCTAGTTAACGTGCATTCTTATCTATTTATTATAAGAATACTTAAAGTTATTTCACACAAACATTTATTTGTTATAATAACTTAGAATAATAAAGAAACACCTTTAGTTGAGCGATTCTACCTAAATATTACCAGCGGACAATGAATAATAAATACCATTACTCTGTTAAAATTTCGGGAATCAATGTCGACAGCTGTCCTAGTGGCACAGATCAGAATTTGGCCGTATGCTTGCCTTTTTCTAGTTAGCAATACAATGGTAGAAAAGTTCTGCCAAATGCCGGTAACTGCATTGCATGAATGGATACTTACAGCTCCAGAACGATTAAACCAGGAGAAAAGGGGCTTTTATATAAAATAGAGAAAGATGGAAACTTCACAGGTCGCTCAACACGACAGAAACGAAAATGTTGCAGGCTCGGTTTGATTGAGCCTGTTCATGGACGGTAGTTGAAATGCATGCTACCGTCCACGCCCTCTAGCCCTGGGTTGAGCAGAACTGAACATTTACACATGCTAAAAGTACAAAAAGCAATTTAGAAACATCCGCAGATGTATTCAAACGGCGGTGAACATGGAACCTTCAATGATACACGTGTTGAGGCGTGTAATTCCATGAAGAGCGGCGTTTGGTCCCCAGATAAAGAAAAGGGTTTGCCCCAAACGAGAAAACAATGGGCAGAACTAAACAAACTGGAATTTAGGAAGGGGATCTGAGGTTATGGAGCCTGCGTGTCACAGGAACTGTCAAAAGACAAAATTAAGAAGCAGGCACCATATCCAAGGGGTGATTATACAATACCCAAGGCTATGAGAGCGGGAGTATTGGAACCACCCAGGCCGAAATGGTTATGTTGAGAAACTAAACAGTACCAACTAGAGCTATCACTAAAGGTGATGAATGTACCCCCGCATGCACTGACACAGTACATTGCAATTTGACGCACACAAGATTGCATAATTATGTGGACTGTATGTATATAGACTGTATGTATACAGTATAGTAACAAAAAACAAAGTCCCATAACTATGCAGAATATTTATCTAAAAGAATGTAACATGCACCATGCACAACTAGGGTTGGTACTAATCACTTGTGTGAAGTTTCATTAAATTGTGTGTAAGGGTTTGGTAGATTAGGCATGCACAAGATTGCATATGCAGACTGCATGTACATAGTATGTTAACAAGAAACAAAGTCCCATAACTCTGCAATTTTTGTCGCTGAAAGAACCTAACATGCCCCATACACAACTACTGTTGTTACTGATCACTTGTGTGAAGTTTCATTAAATTGTGTCAAGGGGATGAGGAGAGATGGTGCGCACAAGATTGTGTCTATGTATATAGTATAGTAACAAAAAAAACAAAGTCCCATAACTCTGCAAAAAAATTTTCTGAAAGAACCTAACATGCCCCATGCACAACTACTGTTGTTACTGATCACTTGTGTGAAGTTTCATAAAATTGTGTCAAGGGGATGAGGAGAGATGGTGCGCACAAGATTGTGTCTATGTATATAGTATAGTAACAAAAAAACAAAGTCCCATAACTCTGCAAATTTTTTTTTCTAAAAGAACCTAACATGCCCCATGCACAACTACTGTTGGTACTGATCACTTGTGTGATGTTTCATTAAATTGTGTCAAGGGGATGAGGAGAGGGTGCGCACAAGATTGTGTCGTGTCTATGTATATAGTATAGTAACAAAAAAACAAAGTCCCATAACTCTGCAATTTTTTTTTCTAAAAGAACCTAACATGACCCATGCACAACTACTGTTGGTACTGATCACTTGTGTGATGTTTCATTAATTTGTGTCAAGGGGATGAGGAGAGATGGTGCGCACAAGATTGTGTCTATGTATATAGTATAGCAACAAAAAAACAAAGTCCCATAACTCTGCAATTTTTTTTTCTAAAAGAACCTAACATGCCCCATGCACAACTACTGTTGGTACTGGTCACTTGTGTGAAGTTTCATTAAATTCTGTCAAGGGGATAAGGAGAGATGGTGCGCACAAGATTGCGTCTACGGACAGACGGACAGACGGACAGACAACCTGAAACCAGTATACACCCCCCCCCCCTTACAACTTTGTTGTCGGGGGGTACAATAACACGACATAAAAGTCGTGCTGAACGATCTGAGAAGTCGGCACCAACAAACTAATGGATTTGAAAAAAGTGCGTACAAAATGTTCACAACTTGAAAATTACAAAACAATTAATCAAAATGCATGAAATTACAAAGTTCGAAATATTTTTAGCTCAGTAAAGTGAAGAAATGCATTATACAGTTCTTGATAAAAACAAGGGAAGTAATTGAAATGTTGCAATCCGGTGTGCAATATCATTCACAGACAAGTGAAAAATCTCGAATAACTTTATTAGTACAGTATGTTTTGATGGTAATACTTAAAATGTCAAAATAATAAATTTGGTATGAAATAAAATCGTAAAAAGAACCTCTGGAAGCAGCAAAAAATGCAACCAAAAGGAATAATAGTAGACGATACTTTTGGGCGGGAGTCTATTTTTAAACGATGAATATTCATTTAGTTAATCTCGATTCTACAATATGACATGTAAGATTTAGGAGTTAGATAGCTCTAGTTTAAACTAAATTATTGTTTTTGTAGGTCTATTTATTACGTAGTTGTATTTCACTAAAGATTGACTTAAAGATGCGTAAAAACACATTGGCAAAGAGTCTATTTGTAATGAATATGCGCCCTACTGGAATTCGGAAGCCTTTGATGATACCCTTGTATCCATTACCTACTCAGTCAAGTGTGACATGTTCAATAAGACCTGACAAAACTCATATCACTATCAGGTCATTTTAATTGATATTTCATATTTCTTGTCAGGTCGTCGTATAATGCGCGGTAAAACTCGATCATATCGAAAAGTGTTTCTCGGAACCAGCGTTTGTTTGATAAGCATTTATAGACCGGGGTCATAATCTATAATAAAGCGGTCAACAGTGTTGGGTTACGAAAAAGTCCCATTCGTACGAACATTTCATTCATAGAGGCGAATTAATTTACCATCATTATGTAATATTTTCTAATGTTATCTTTCAAGTATTTACCGTTAGAAAAACAAAACATTATTATAACATGTTTGAGCAAATAGATCTATAGAAACAGGTAAGTTTAACAATCTTTATACAACTCTATGGCAAAACTGATAAACGTGGCGGACTATTTGAATTGCGCATGGAATTATATTTTATGTTGTCAGTCTCAGCACCTGTTGAACTTTGTGGAAAGTCGATATATGGTTATAATAGTCTGGCGAATATCGCCAGCCTAAAAACTATTGTCTTCGGTATTGTTGCATCCGGTCAGATTTTGGATTTAATAAATGTATTTCATGAAGTAACTAACAGGACGGTAACTTGTCAAATTAACTAACACTTGTTGACAAATATTTTTATTGCTTTATTTTTATGATTAGATTTTTTTCGAAAAATATGCATAATTTCTGCAGCAGAGCCTAGACTCGTGCAATATTATTCCGAGATAGAATAAATTCTTATTTCTGGATGCAAAGCTAATTTTCAATATTTGCATTCGCCCTATTCTTTTCCATTGAAAATTATGACGTTCATTTCGTATTAACAGCAAATGTAAAGGCGCAAAAGTTATACGCCATCGCTACATAGTGATTACCGACCGCTGTTTTGACGACGTCCGCATATAGTCAGGGAGAACGTTCCTTATATGACGTCGCAGTTGTTACGTCTAGTGAACAGAATGGACGGGAAGCTGATTTTAATGATAAATACAACAAAAGGTGTGCAATTTATAATATCATATTGTTTAAAAGTAGAAAGGAAATATAATGTAAATATAAGAAATGAAACAATTTTGTCGGTGTTCATAATAGGATCAGCAAATTTAACCTGAATCGCTAGTGCGACTCATACATACACATAGATTTATTCTGGTAGACGAAATGAATAAGTTCTTTAACCAAAGAAAAAATTAAAATTTTGATGTTAAAAATGGAAACAGTGATGGTACAAATGACGTCACGTACCCGAGCAGTAAAACATGTTTAAGCGGTCACCTCTTATAAGCAGACAACCTGTCTTAAGCAGCCTATGTCTCATTTCCAAAAATGGCCATTCATTCTATAGATTACCTGCATTAAGCAGCCACCTGCTGTAAGCAACCACTTTTCCCCACTCTCTTGACAGACTGCTTAAGAGAGGCTTTACTGTATGGAAAAAATGTTGATGTATGTAATTCGCTCGTGCCACTTGGAAGAGTATAGATATGAGTATGTAATTCAGGTATTGATGTTTCCAAGCTTCAGTTTCATTTGTCAGTTTGTAATTTCTTTACTTTTTAAATAAAACACACCATTCTAAAATTCTTGAGTTGAAGCATTAAGTTAATGTTATATCTTAACCCTTATCATGCTGGACACGATTTATTCTGCCTTTGTGCCGAGTGCAGATCATGATCAGCCTGCACATTTGTGCAGTCCGATCATGATTTTCTCTGTTCGCTATTGAATCAGTATATTTTTGGTATGCATCCCTTTTAACAGTTAATGGTACTGTCAAAATTGGAAGATGGACAAGTTCATTATAGAAATTTAGTATGGTAAGTGTTAAAACAATGACACCATTGTAAATGGTAATTATTGTTGTTTGAACTTACTGTAAATTAATCATTATTTTTATTGTTGATTTATTGGAAATTTACAACATTTACGTCGAGCACTGGAATATCTTCGCGGCAAGTGCTGGTTTGACCACTCTTCTGTTGGATTAATTTTGGATTGTAAATTCGTTTTTAAAGAAAATTCCTGTTTAAAAATTTTTTTCCTGTTATTTTATTTTATTTATTTTTCTTGTTGTCAATGTGTTTCACCCCAATGAAATTTGCTTACTGTATAGTTATTGTTTATTACAAGTAACTTTATGAAGTGATACCATTTAGTAACTTGAATGTGTAATGAGAGTAATTCATTTTGTTTATTTTATTAGTTTATAAAGCCTAAGCAGACTTATATACAGTGACCAGTCATTTAGTTCCAGTTATACACAAGCTTAAATCAAGTGGTAGATATTGCCATTATTGGCTATAAAACATGACTCGTACTGCTTTGTCTCCTATGAATAACTACAAAATGACGTTCTTTCCAGAAAATAAACTTTATCTAAAGTATAGAATAACTCCATGATTGATGTAAAACCATCTCAAAGAAGGGTAATCATTGAATTAATTTTCGAATCGAGAGACGTCCGCCATTTCGTTTCTAATGTAAACTGAAAAATGGCCTTGCGCAACGGCCAATCAAAATCGATATTCACTTTCCGTATATACCGTCTGTGTAGAGGGTCCGCTGAAGGGAATATTCGCTCACGGGAAGGGTTTTATATACCGTGCATGTTAACCAATGAAAATCCAAGGAATTCATTTGCAGTATTATGATGTACAGACTGAGTGTAAAACTTGGTCCAAATGCTATGATGAATATGTCTCAGGCTGGTTAACAAACTATGTAGAATGTCCTTTGTTTTAACGTAGAAATGGAGATACCAAATGTCTCATTTTTCTGGCTATATCGCCTAAATGATTTGTGTACCAATGATTCATAAATGATTTCAATTATGAGATAGATCAGGCGAATCACTCAATGTTTCAAACTAACACTCTTCAATTAATGATAATCAGCTCAAACTCCTATAGGCTGGGAAAATTTATTTAATATCTGGTATTTTTGTTGACGTTCCCGTCAGATCGATAACCGCTATCCAAATGCCTTGGTTGTACTTGGCAAAATAACGCTGAACCTCAACTGTTTCTTAGATCAGAAGATTACTAAACAAAACTTCTCTGCCTCAGCTTTACGACGCTCAGAATGTATTTGTGTAACTACATTTTCTTGCAGAATATTGTCATTGCAGAATAAATATCAAAAGAAAAGTGGTGGTTTTATTTGATACAAGAAAAAATATTTTCAGTCAAACACACAAACTGCAAAATAGCTAAAAATGATACCCCATATTGTGTTAGTAGTGTATGGTCTAAGTATCCATGACAAACTGTTATAATTTCATTGTGAAAATGCTACCTACATGCCTACATGTAGATCTGTAAAATAAGGACAAAAAGCTTTAAAGAGCATAAATTGAGGACTATTTGAATCCGCCGTTATGCCATTTTTTCGAACCATTTTTCTTTTTAGTGAAAAAGAAAGAAAACTGAAAACAATTTTAATATTACGTTCCCTCTATACCATGGTTATTAGATGGGAAATGATCTTACTAAGAAAACAAGGCAGTCTGAAAGACAGCTATATCCCCGCCACCGTTTTTGATAGTCTAAGGGTAAACCTTTGATCTTGAGCTGTGACCTTGACCTTGAACTGACATGGCTGACCCATAAATTCTGCCCATCGTCTTGATGGGGTTATCATTTGACCTAAGTTTCATGAAAATCCTTCAAGGGGTTTAGGAGATACAGAGTGGACACAAAATGTTACAGAAGGACCGAAGGACGGAAGACGAAAGGACGGAAGGACGGACGGAGAATATTCCTATATCCCCACCACTCGTGACGGGGGATAAAAAAGAAGTACCTATACTAATATGTTTTGTATGTAAATAAGGAAGTTATCTTATCGCTGTTTTACGAGAATTTCAACTGCTGAATGAATCAGCAGTTTTATCTCTAAGTACTTCACTTTTGCCCCGTAATGAATCTGCTGGCAACATATTTTTCATCTTAGGTAAACTGCTTACTTCTCCTAAAAGTAACCAGTATTAAATGTTAAAGCTTTCAGATATGAGACAATTTGATATAAAATCGACCATAACTCTGGTTTTAAATGTTGTTTTTATGGCGGCCAAATATGATTTAGGACGCCATTTGATTTTTCTCTAAATTCCTAAAACGTTTATGTTTTGCATAATATAACCATACTGTGATTTACGGGTACAGGTAGCGTTGTGCAATTTTACAAACTTAAGGTAAAAAGTGGAAATCAACATGTCGGCCATCGTCACAAAAATTAAAATATTGTCCTGTTATACGGTAGTAAAAATGCTAATTATGGTCGGCCCTCTGTCGTTTTGGTTTAAACAGAATATTCAAAAATGCTACAAGTACCAAAATATATTCAGACACGCGCATATGTGTACGTAAGGCAGTGTTTATGGGACTTTCAAATGAGCGATACACTACAGTCAAACCTGTAAACAAAGACCACTCTTCGGAACAGGCAAAAATGGTCTTTGTTCACAGGTGGACTTAATTCGTGTGTGTGTGTGGGGGGGGGGGGGGGGGGGGAGGGTCACTTCTTAGCTAGCCATTATCATGCTTATAAAAGTATTTTTTACAGCTTCTTGCATTCTTTATGTTCTATGTATCGATTCGGGCCGGTGCAAACTTGCAAATTTTCAATCAAGCAGTAATTATTATGTTTGCTATATGGCGAAAGTCGTGAAAATTCGGCGGATTTCAAATATTTTCAAGCCGGAACGTCCAGCTTGGTCGTTACTGGGGGGCAAATATGACCCTTGGGAATCAATTTGGCCGGTCGCTGGTCGCGGTTGCCAGGTGGTCGCTATTCAGGGCCTTTTTATGAGCATTTTTCTATGGGGGGACCAGAGACCGGTTGTTGTTGACAGGTGGTCGCTATTCACGGGTGGTCGCTAGCACAAGTTTGACTGTAGAGATTTCAAGATTTATTCATATACACTTAGTACATTTTACATGTTACACATATGGTACAAACGAATATGCATACTATATATACGAGGCACATCCAAACACAAGATACAATACATCAAAAGATATTTTGTATTATTATTTTTCTTAAACCGAAAGCCACTATTCTAGTTTCGTTTAAAAGTGTAGTAAACAGGAGGAAGAACCATTCTTTTAAAAAGGTAGAGGGAGAATTAGTCCAAGCTGTTACTGTTTACGATGGACGATTAAAGAATAGCAAAAGGATTCGTAAATAATAATAACTCCCAAGATATTGTATAAATTGTTACACTGGCTAGCTGGCTGGGTGGCTGTATGGATGTATGGATAACTGGGTGGATGGACGGAATGACAGAAGATGGAATGACGGAAAATCACATTCCTATTGTCCCCGAAACTGATTTTCTACCAGTAGGAACTAATAGCGAGAAACAGTTTAGCACAGACAATTTTTTTGTGGAACACTTTAACAGTTTCAGAAGAAATTTAGCTATTTTTTAATGCAGTAATTAGCATTATTGTACAATGATATATATACCTTTTTATGTCATTAGTGAGTAATATATTACCCTATACTTGCTATTATATTATTATAAAGGTCATCCAGATGATGTAACATCAAATATCAATTGAAATTGTGCACGGACTACGTACAGTACGTCAAAATATATTGATTTCGTGGCATCTGCAACAACACATGTAAAACTAAAACAGCAACATAAACCATTCATAATGCTTGGGAAAGAAAATCTTACAGTAAACACATAAAAAAACGAGTACGTAATAAAACTACGCAGAACTTACTATCTTAGGAATATAAACATACTGTCATTGGTAAATTTCATAGTCCTTTTTTGGAACAATAAACTGATAACATTCTTTTAACATAGCGTTTGCTCGGTATTCGCAAGAATCATATTAATTACCAAGACTGAATCAGGTAACACATGTATCTATTAAATAATTTGCTCGAAATATTTGTGAGCCGTGACCTTACAGATGAGCATTCATGTTGCTTTTCCCTGTATATCGTTGATGCTGAAACTGTGTTACACAAGTTATTTTCAAGTTTCAAGATTATTCATTGACGGGGTATTTAACGGCCATTATAATAAACTTGTAAAATATCATGCGCCATGTGAACTAAATATATAATGATGATTTTATTTTATATATATATCATGAATGTAAACCACTTGAATTTTAATGAATTCGCACCCAGTGTGAGGTCCGGATGGATGGGGATGAGCGTTGAAATCGCCAAAGAAATGCTCTGCTAATCAGTTTGATATAATATCTAAACTCAAATAATTGTATCATACAAGAGAGATGAATGACTTCTTTGGTTGCGCTTATATGTGATACTTTTGATCAGTATGAACTCGATTTTAATGACAAAATATAGAACTGAAAATATGCTAATAGGGGTATTTCATTTAAGTAACTTTATTCTAAATTTTCCGATATACCACATATATATGTAGCTGGCTTGTAAATCTAACCTTGAATATCCAAAAACGTAAATACTATCGAATGTGTATCAGTTCCATTCTGAAAGGTATACAGGGCACATTTTTCATATTTGACTATATGAACAAATACAACACGCAGTTTATATTAACATATGATGAATTTTTGAATACTACTACTAATTAGACTTTAAGTAGTACATATATTCACGTCAAAGTGTGTACAGCCACTAAAACGAAAAGCTTTTTGATAATCAATTGTTACTGCATGACATTTATAAATGAATATAGCTCTACATACACAAATTGTTCATATATTTGGCAAGAGGTTCATCCCATTTGATAAAAATCTCATGCATTTGATATTATAAATATGCAAAGAATATAAATATGCAAAGAATAAATATTTTAATGGAAAACGTGTACTCCGGGATAAAAATGGGGCAAATCCATGTGTTGTCTCCTCCACTCTCAAACTTTTGGTATTTTGAACTTGAAAAGGTTTGAGACGTTACAATGTATTGTACATATTTATATCACCTAATCTAGTATACAAAAAAGAAAAAGAAAAACAAACTTACATACTTACATTAACTGTTATCTTGACCTTTGAATTTGAATCGCATTATGTTGTATGATTGTGCTAAATATTTTGAATATTCATATTGGTGTACAAAAATACAATAGCTATCGAGCAAACATAAAATAGAGGTAACTAAAATCGAGTCTAATTTTTTTTATTTTCTAAATTACTAAATGAACTGGAAGCATAAAGAAAAACGGATGAAAAAAATGATCTTGCAATTTTGGTTTTCGTGAAAAAAATCAAATGTTCAATTATTATTGTCATCAGAGTTTTGTTTTCATTGTATTTTTAAAGTTTTATAATACTCCTTTTTTATCAAAAATATACACTTCAAAGACCTCGAGTTGTAGCTTTATTGCATGGAATTCATTTTCGTGACTTAATTAGTATAAAATCTTCTTTCATTTCATTAGTTTGAGCAACATGGTGCGCCAGAACAATTCTTAGTCATATCAGCTATCTATCAAATTACTCCTTTTCTTCTAACATAACATTGTCCCGTTTTTTTTTTGTGTGTGTTGTTTTTTTTTAACAATTTTTAAATCACTTTCTTTAGTAACATATCCCACGTGTTGAGCTTTCCTTAAAATGCAATCTATCGAATTAAAGCTGACATGATGGATGAAAAACATTAAAGTGATTTGTGATCTTTTTTTGCTTGAGAATATCGTGTAAAGGTGGATTTAGAACTTATTTCTACGCTGCTTAAGATGAACAATTTCTACCTTTGCACCTAGATTGTTGTATAAAGGAAAAGTGACTTGGAAGATATGTGTGCAGATGTCACTCATAATATTTCTCAGATTAAAGAATTGAAGTTTGGTAAATGTTTCCATGTCAACCAGGCAAGTATTTTATTAACCTTATTTTAGATCTTTTAGTATGTAAATGACCATCTGCTTCTATAGAGACATCGATGTCTTTGTCTAGGCTGAAATATATATTTCATATTTGAACATGTTTATACAATAATAGTAATCGGTAAAATACTAAATTCTATATTTTTTACTTTTAGTATGTTTTAGACTCTGTTAATCTTTTCAAACTCTTCTTTTAAGAAACTCACTATCGTATCGAAACCAGTCAAAGAGTGATTCATGTCTTTCTTGGAACAAATTCAGAGTACTTATTTTATCGCATGTTTGTGTGTTATAAAGTCATAACTAAAAATGATTAAACACTAGTGTTTTAAAGTATTGTAGTTGACGCCGTCTATAGTTTAGGGGACGTTAGTCATATTAACTTGTTTATGATAGTTAGATAATGTAGAATTTTTGTGTTTCGACAGGAAAAGGACTTTCCATATTGAATTTATTAAACTCGTTGAATAGAATCGAAAAAAAATTTCGGCGGAGTCTTGCATTTTATCATTTTATTCAACTCGTTTAATTAATCAATAGAAACTCATGTAATATCCCTTATATAATAGCTGTATATGTATAGTAAAACATACTTTAAATAAGATGAGTGTGAGACAAATTTACATAGAAGCGTTAACCGTTGAATTTTACTGCTACAATTGTTGTAAGGGACAATTAAACAGAAACCTTGGACAGGAGAGTGTTTTAAATTTTCGAAGAATACACTAAACATTTTTAGGACTATATTTCAGAATGTAGATTAAACCAATGGCTGCAAGATACTAGTATTTTATAACTTTTGTTTCAAAACGACAATGCAAAGGGCCACTAATATGTATTTTAATTGTCTTTTCGAGCTGATTTTTGTGTTGTCACAGTTATGTTGCGGTAGGTTTAAATCAGGATTGTGCAGATTAATTTAGTATCATTTGCGTTTCCTAAAAATGTGAATCACCTTTCTCTATCTGCGTTCCTTAACTTCTTTTAGGACGTCTGTCATTTTTCAGCCTGCCCGCTTAGCTCAGTAGGTAGAACGTTGATCTACGGATCGCAGGGTCGTGAGTTCGATCCTTGGACAGGGCGAATGTTCTTCTAGACTATTTGATAAACGACATTGTGTCTGAAATCATTAGTCCTCCTTCTCTGACTGGTGTGGCGAAGTTGATATTACTTGCGGAGAACAGGTTTGTACTGGTACAGAATCCAGGAACACTGATTAAGTTAATTGCCCGCCGTTACACGAGTGAAATACTGTTGAAAAAACGGCGCTAAATCCAAAACAAACATACAAACATCACCTTTTGCTTGAAATACTTCGCGGAGCATCTAAGAGTATTCGTTCATCATGAAAGTCTTAATGTATGAGCTGTTTCAGTTTGACTAGAAAAGACTTATCTAAAGCTTTGAATAAATATGTTAATCTATGTAGCTGTCTCCTATTATCTGATTTAATAATATCAACATATGTTTTGTGAAAAATTACAAAGCTTAAACCCTTACCTTGCTAAATTTCTGCAATGAACTGGACCATTTTTCAATTTGGACAGTACAATTAGCTTTACAAAATGGCTACTTACCAAAATATACTGACTAAATAGCGAAAAGTGCATGATCAGGCTGATCAGATTGGACAGAATTAGTCGTGCACGGCATGATAAGGGTGTCGAGTGTATATATAAAACACTGTTATGCTATAAAATATTTTTATTCTAATAAATTAATGTACTTTACAGTAAAAAGTATATCAAATATGATTGAAATGTTTCTTCACGCAAGCATGGTGCCAATAGTAGGTCTTTGTTTATACACGCCAGGACCGTAAATGGTAATACGTCTTGCAACAGAATTCAGTTCGGGCGAAAATAATTGCAAATTATTTAGCAAAGCAATTAACTAACTCAGTATATGTGCAAATAAATCAACACATTTGTGCAATGTGAAATTTCGTTTAAAAAATGTTATTAAATTTGAAAGTGCTGTAATAATGGCTATTTCTTGAAGCGTACATTGCGCTAAATATCACGTTGACGTGATGTCAACATAATATCGGTGTGATGATTAAAGCATTGTTAATCATATTTAAATATTCATTAATACCACCTTTTAGGAAAACAAAAGGAGTTGTAACAGACTTTTTGTATCTTCTGGCATCTGTTGATTATAATACCTTATAGAGATTCTGACAAGATCTAAGTAATAATATCCAGTAAATTACAAGTTCAGACAAATTTTTCATAGACTTGCCCATTTATTTGTCCTTTCGTAAAGGTACATTATTTTTTTCAATTTTATTTCAAATAATATATCCGGTATTCATGCGGATTATAATGTTTATTTGATGGTATTACTGTAACTAACTTGGGTTATCTGGTTAGAACCAATAGATTTTGGTACAGACTAACGTTAACCAAGATATTCTTCATCTAAGACACTCATCTAAACAAATTCATTAAAGACAATTTTCGTTGCTCCTCAACTTGTCGCTTAAATGTAATTATGATGCATGAAACTCAAAAGGAAAAGGAAACTTAAAGAATTAATTTCGTGTATGGTTTTGTTAACAGGCAATTTTGATACTTCTCTTACACAATTTAAATGAAAAGTGTTGAAGATATTGTGTACATTTGAAGTAACAGTTATGTAGGGAACACGACTTACTTAATGATTTGATATTGTTAGCCCCCCCCCCCCACCCCCCCCACCCCCCATCTACCGGTGAAACATAGGAGGAGATTAAAGACATCCGTCCGTATGCGTCAATCTCTCCGTTTTAAAAAAGTATTCAAGTTCGGTAACATAACTCTATTGAAGTTCAATAAAAATTGTTTCTGCTCCATAACTTTTATATGCATCGATGGATTATCTTAGTACTACACACAAACGTTCCTCATGATGAGACAATGTGTCAACACATAATCTGTGCTTGTCGGTTAAAGGTCAGGGTCACTGTTTTAACCGTAAAGTAAATATTTGATTCTGACGCATAACTTTTTATTATATTGAAGAATATTTTATCACTACACAGAAATGTTCCCAATGAGAAGTCTTTACACTGTTGCTAACAACCACAAAGAACAACACTAACAAAGTTTTATACCGGTATGGGACTTCTGTATCACAACTGCAATACGTGGTCAATTGTTGTATATAATTTTTAGGTTAGTTAACAGATGTATCAATATTATGAAGGCTAACACTTAGTTTCCCAATCTTTTCCCCTATTGTAGTCGTTACAACGTGATTTATCTCTCCAGATGGCCCCTGCCAATATTCCTCTTAACCGATAAAACACTTTGAGTACTCGTGATTCTGACGTACTGTAGAAACGATTAACGAAGGTTAAGGTAAATCTCACTGGAATTTATTCACGCACGTATAAGTAAATTTCAATCAGTTACATCCTGCATATTTTCTGTTTAAGTACTTCAGAATTTGTAATAGATTGAATACCCAAATTAGTTTTAGCAGTTGTCAGACTGTCTGTCTAAAATAAGCTAAACATATGCTTGCTGTGTACACGATTCTTTCTAGATGGGAAATAACTCGTGTTTACCAGCTTAACCGTTTGATGTCATTCATTTAGTGCAGTTTGCCTTCCAACACCAATCTTTTAGCCGTAAAAGATGCAGATTTAAGATTTAAAGCTAGAATTCCGTCTATCTAGTATTGCAACCCATCGGTCTTTACGCAAAGGTTAAGGTCCGACAAGTTTAGTGGACGATTATTAACACAAGAGAAAGGCGTATTTTCCCTTTCTTCTTGATACATTGATCGATTTGATCGATTCCCTATGAAGGATTATAGAATCATGGAACCTTAACAAAGTTGGAAAGACTAACAAGGAATCGACTTCAAGGAAGCAGCTTGAAGTTCGAACCGCCCAATTCATCTCGGCACACCTGACTTGTGTGTTACATGGCAGTGTGATTGGTCTAGTTTCAACAGTGCAAATCCATAGATGCAATATGGTGTTCCAAGAAAAATCCGTATTTTGTGACGCTGCATGTCATTAGTTTTCGATTACGAAATGATATACTATATACTTGCAATCTATTAATCCACAGTCTTGAAAACTTACAATTTTGTGTTGATATTTTTTTATCGAAGGAATGACAACTTTGCTTGATAAAGAAACATCAGTATAAAGAAGGCCATTTTTTCATGCTACTAAGAAAATGTAGAATATGTACATGTAGTAGATATCCTGAAAATAAAAAAAAAAAACATTACTGAACTATTTGCTGTAAAATAAATGTTTTGTTTTTCAACATAAGCCCTTTACAAAAAATATGGTCGACAGTCACAAGATATGCACATAAATTGGCAACAAAACCTCCACGATATATATCTAGAAATACAATTATTTCATCAATTCTTGCTACTACTGAAAAGAACAAAAATGCATGCAAAGTAAAGATGTAATTATCGTCAATAAGGACAGAGTACATGTAAATGACTTCCCTTTCCTTTTCATATCATTGCCCACAAAACATTCTTAAACTTGTAACAGACTCATAAAATGCCTTGCTGACAGTGAACCGTTCATTGAACCGATATAAGTAGCGTTAACCAACCGATAGGCTCCTAATATTTTCCTACTTGTTCTTATTTTGCTTCTCCTGTTAATTAAACTATATTTGGGTCGCAAACAAATGTTATGCAATATAATGGTTTTGACCAAGAAGTCAGTGTGAGAAAAATGAATTTAAGCAAATTATATATTTTCAGAATTTACCCTTGTGTCAACCATCGATTATGGAATCCCGAAATCTATCTCTAGTAAACGGACACTGGCAGTACGCTTCATATGTTAGCACAAACAACGCAAGCACACAAAACCTCATCATGCCTGGGGGAAAACAAGAAAGCATCTTGGATACAAAGAACCTTGGTTATCGTCTGCGCATGTATCGGATATGGCGTTCGTTCTGGCCATATTGGGAATAGTTATATCTATTGTAGACACAGAGTGTCAATTTGCCCAAGAATACAATTCATTCAAACCAATTTCGGTTTATCTCCGGGTGATTACAAGTATAACCACCATAGGGCTTGTTACTATATTCATGTACCACATAATTGGTATAAAGCTCAGGCTTGTTAGTCAGGGATTGAGCAACTGGAAACTTGTTACTGACTGGAAAGACTTGGTGAAACTTATAACAGAACTGACTATTTGTACCATCCATCCCACACCATTTACTACTGCTGCTACACTCCCGATGCACGTTGCTAGTGTAGACGAACTTCGTGCTTTCACTGTTGAGATGCTCCCCTTAAATTCTGTCTACACTATTTTAATATTCATGTGAGTTTACTTGCTTATGAGGTTTATAGTAGTACATAGCGCGTGGTTTTGTGATACGACTGTACAATGTTTAGGCGCTATGAGCAATGTAAATATCAACACCCAGTTTGTATTTAAGGCTTTAATGAGCATGTACCCTTGTTCTGTCTAATATCAACAATGTTCATAGTTCTTTTAGTTAACAGTTATTCGCTCCGCATTTGTGAGCATTACACTTTAGAACATAATGCAGAAACTTTCTTTATGCAAGCGCTGTGGTTGACAAGCGTCACGTTTTTGACTCTTGGTTGCGGTGATGTCGTTCCGAGAACCACGTGTGGACGTGTGCTAGCAATATTCACAGGTATGATGGGAGTTGGAATAATGGCACCAAGTGTCGCGGTTTTAACGAGAAAGCTTGAGCAAACGAGAAGAGAAAAATATGTGAACACGTTTGTTGAGCAAATCAAAATGGACAAAAAGTATAAAAATGCGGCTGCAAAAGTCGTGACCGAGTTTTTCATGATTTGCCATCTTCAGAGAAGAAATGTCAAACAATCAGACTACATATATGTGATACACAAACGGCGTCTGATCAACGCTGTCAGAAGTATGAACAAGACGAGATACTTGCGCCTTCAAGTTAGTGAATCACTAACATGACCAGTAGAGATAAATAAAAACGTGACTGAGAAATACATGTATGATATGGTTGAAACTGTAAGGGACAACCACGACACATTAACATCTCGTATTACAAGTATTGAGGATCTAATGTGTTCTATGAGCGAACAATTGAGAGAACTGATAACTGCGATGACAAAAAGTGCACAAGCACCTTCGAGTACGATCACAGCGCCATCGGGTTCGCCCAAGACAAAGGTGATGATGTCATCGGAAGAGTGTAAGAGCTAACTAGTGCAAACTTCTATGCTAAGCGTTTATTACCAATTTGAGACCTTTTAGGTTCAACATTTAACAGAACGTATCAATATCTATATGTTTGTTAGAAACGTGAGGAGTACGTGTAATTAAGATCGTGGATGCATTGCATCGATTATATTAGCTTTACTGTCAAAAAAAAATAAACGCCACAGTTCTTTATGCTTTAACAAGAAAAAACTAAACAACTAATAGACGTAATGTGGCATAATGTGGGCCGTCGACACATAACTGAAATACTTTTGTAAACGGTTTGATACGCAGGCTCCATAACCTCAGATCCCCTTCCTAAATTCCAGTTTGTTTAGTTCTGCCCATTGTTTTCTCATTTGGGGCAAACCCATTATTTTATCTGGGGACCAAACGCCGCTCTTCATGGAATTACACGCCTCAACACGTGTATCATTGAAGGTTCCATGTTCACTACCGTTTGAATACATCTGCTGATGTCTCTTAATTGCTTTTTGTACTTTTAGCATGTCTAAATGTTGAGTTCTGCCCAACCCAGGGCTAGAAGGCGTTGACGGTAGCATGCATTTCCACTACCGTCCATGTACAGACTCAATCAAACCGAGCCTGCAACATTTTCGTTTTTGTCGTGTTGAGCGACCTGTGAAGTTTCCACTTTTCTCTATTTTAATAGCAAATCAAAAACAAGATCTCTCAAGATATGTTACATAATTAAGGTATCTGTTTCCAACCTACGCAAAATTCATGTTGGTCAATTTTATCAATATATAGTTTTAAAAGTTCTTTTTTTAAAATTGAATACTTAAATGGTGCATGTGGCATATATTAGTCGTATGATAAACTGTTATGATTCGCAAATAGATTCGTGTATACTAAATGTAGATAATAACGAGAAAAGTAACTGTAACCAATTAGGTTTTTTTTTCAAGATATACGTTAGATATATGTTTACATGTATTCGCTTTTAAGACTAGCAACATGTGTTAGCAGTTATCGAATATTAGATGTATGTTTCTTTGATAGCCGGCAACATGCGTAAAAATTTCATTAACCTTAATTTTTTCAAGATGTGTACACACTAGGTTTTCTCCAGATCAATAAAGGAGATATAAAATTATTGAAATTGCTCTGTGGTCTGATTTCTGGTACACAGTATGACTTGGATATTTCGTTTTAATGTTTTGATAAATGCCAATAACTTCAAATATGCTATCCAAGATAGCATTTAAGATGCAAACATGATACTTGTGCCTTACTCTTTCAGATCTGTGTTAGATCCGGAAATTATTTGCCATGACATTATCGTAAAAAAGAAAATAGGTCAGTAGGTCACTTTCAAATGACACCAAGTTATTTGTAGGTAATTATAATGAAACAGTCTAGGAAATATGACCAGATAATTTTTAAGTTTGTTTTGCAATATAGCTCATCATGATAAAAATTAAGTGTCCTCGGGGCGGGAATTTGAATAAACTCTAGGTCATGATTTGAACAGTCATAGTAAAATACCACCAGACAATGCCACACGTTAAATATCTAAGCTCTTTATCTCTCGGTTTAAAAAAGAACGTTTTTTTATATTTTTCCTATAGGACTTTATGAACATTCAAAGGACCACGGGGTGGGGCCGATATTGACCCTGGGATCATAACTTGGTAAAAGTCTACTAGACAATGTCATATGCCTAATATCTAAGGTCTATGTCTTCATGTTTCAGATAAGAAGAAGTTTTAATTTCTCAAAAAAGCAATATAGGAAAAATAAGCCCAGCCCCATGGCAGCCATGCTTTTTAACGAAATAAAATGGCTTAAGCACGTGTTAGTCTGAAATTTGAATAAGGTAACAAAGCAGCGCAGTGTAAATTACATTTATGAATATATAGTAAACAGTAACTTTGTTCATAATAAAAGTCAAATGACGCATTTGTCAAACTGTACACCCTACTGGAATATTGGGGCAGACGTGCTTGACTAATACGACGTCTAAAGACATAGAACCGCATTACTTGCCGACTCTCAGTGCTTTAACTCTAGTCATCAGGCAGGTACGCTATCGGTGGCCATCATTTAATTGCCTGGCGTCTCACCAACCGGTTTCTCTTGCCTGTGACACGACTCGAGCCTTGAAACACTCGACTAAGTGACAAACGTCTTATTCAGAACGTCACCGCAGCTCGGTAATAATTAAAGAAATGTTTTATTAATCTTTTGGTGATAGGTTTTCTAATCTAGACTTTTAGTAAACTATGAAAAAAGTCGTTTGTAACATTCACATCATGAAAATGAAAATCAGGAAAACGTTTAATACATATAAATCACACATGTATTGTATATGTACACGTGAGTAATAATTTTCAGTATTCTTTTAAATCTTAGAGCCATGTCAGATCTATCAGCCGATAAGACACTTTTTGTACATGTACTGACGCTGATAATGCTTACTTGAAGGGTAATTATAAGACATCTGACATTTAAAAGATATAATTAGAAACATTAAATATTTGGGGATGCCGATTTAGACAACTTAAAAAAACTTGTTCATTTGACGTTTATAATGTGGATTTCAT
Organism: Mercenaria mercenaria; assembly: GCF_021730395.1. Lineage (NCBI taxonomy): Eukaryota > Metazoa > Mollusca > Bivalvia > Venerida > Veneridae > Mercenaria > Mercenaria mercenaria. The sequence goes on from NW_026459869.1 coordinate 53,670, forward strand.
CATCTATATCTCTTTTAAGATGTTCTGCAAGTTTAAATGAATAATATCCATCCCCTCCTTGCATTCAGTTTCAGTAAAGATTTACTTTCGTCTTCAATATTGTATTGGTACTCCTCTAAGTCCAACAATAAACATTAACCTAAGATACTGTTTCTTGCTAAAACACCACTAATTCAAAAGAACTGGAGATGTGTCTATTTATATATCTTTGTGTTGAGCATTTAAATTTCCTAGGAATTTTATAATCTCACTAAAGAATAGGTATTTTCGAAGATATTATGTTCCTTTTTCTAAACGTGCAATATAAGCACAAAATACATAGACGGCAGTGAAATGTTATATGTGTGATTTGCATTTTCTTTTTGTTTAAAACTGTAGAAAAGTTATGTTGTCGCACAAATTGTAAAACAAGATTATAATAGTCTGAGATTTACTAACAATAGTCTTATGGAAATTCTGATTTGTGGACCGGAAAGGCCTTAGCACATTGCTATAATAATGCAACAATACTTTCATGCAGTGCATGCTACTTTGTATTTGTTTATAAGTTAAACTATGTCGCAGTGAAAGAACGACAAACGTCGTTATGGCACCCCGAAGAACGTTGTCCCGCCGAATGTCGACCCACCGAACGTACTCCCACCAAACATCGCCCCGCTATATCTTCTTCTTCTCGTTTGCAACATCACTGTCAGACCAGTAGCCTCGATGAAACTTGTCCTTTGTCGCAGATCCTCAATGCCTCCATACAGTTTCTGGTGGATTGAGGTATCTATCGGCCAAGTCGCACCTCGCCCTTGGTCATGCCTTTAACATTTCTGAAGTATATGCCACGCAGTCTGATCTTCCTCACCACATGGACCAGTTTGCGATGGTGCCAATCTGTATTTTTTGTACATGTGAAGAGTGAGCTTGTTGCGCCTTGAGCGAAGCCTGACCAGTATCACTTGCTCAGACCGATCAACGAGATCAAAAGTATTCACCTCTATCCGTAGTCTCGTTAGTTCCTTGATGATTTTGACTTTCTCCTTGTAACTCACAGGTTTTGTTGGTTTTAAGACTCCTGGCTTAGCCAGCTTGTCTGCCTCTTCATTCCCTGCAAGTCCACAATGGGCAATGGGATGGAATCCACTGAAGTGCTATATTGCAGATTATACTAAGGTTCTGCATTTTCCTGGCGATCTGCGGGGTTTTATTGTTGATCACAGCTTCCATAACAGACTGTGCATCTGTGAGAAAGACGACTGAGGAGTTTTCTCCTGCCAAGTCTTCAGAGTCTACTTTCCAGGTATTATTTAACCACTGAGACGGCCTTCATGAGTACTTATTCAGTCTCTCCCTTGTATTGCTGCAGTATTTTCCTGTTGCTGCGTATAGTGTTTCTCTCTTGCCATTGGTATTGAATGAAAACTCCTGCTCCTCCATCATTGACGGCGCATATGGCTGATCTGTCTGAGTATACATGAGTCCATGATTCCGGAGGATAGTCTTCATTGATCATAGCAAGTATGAGGCTCTTCCGAATACCTTCATCCTCTTGCTTCCCACGGTCTGAACGAAGAACAGCTAGTCTCACAGTCATTGAGGACAGATTATTCGCTAGTGGGTTTAGAATGTCTTCACTACCTAGTGGAGTAATTGGTATGTTCAGCTCATTTGAATTCTCGATTGAGTTTCTTTGCCTCATGAACGAAGCTGCTACGTTTGAGCCGGTTTTTTGGTATAGCCATCCAAATTGGCTTTGAAAAGACCTGAAGTTCTCTGCTTGAAGCAGGACATTTGCATTTCTTATGTTTTGTAACGGCTGTGCCTGTTAGCTTCTGCATGAAGGAGATTGGTGTAGACTTTGTAGCACCTGTCATGATCCGCAATGCTTGGTTTTGAACCTCGTCTAGTGCCTGTTGGTTAATTAGTTTTGGCAGTAGTGGACCAGGCAGTTGAGCTGTACTCTAAATGGGGTCTCACTGTTCCCTGATGTACGTTCTTGTGTATTTGCTCATTTGCTCATTTGCTCGCCACGTTGTTCCAGCAAGTTTGCGCATCATGGCAAGCTTCCGTCGGGCCTTCCCTTCTGCTTGACTAATGTTGGGCTTCCAGGTTAGCCGTTTGTCAAAGGTCACCCCAAGGTATTTTGCCTCGTCTGCTTCAATCAGCGAAGTATTTCTAATCTTAATTTTATCCGCCCTCTGCTTTGACGACAGGACAGGAAGAATAGTATGGTGGACGATTCCCTGTATTGATCGAGACACACCAGTCTTCAGCCCAGCTTAAAGCTTGTTGATGGCTTCTTGCATCTTGTATGTGGCTGTTATGGCATGTTCTTCCTTAAACCATAACACCAGATCGTCAGCGTCGAGTGTAGCCTTAACACCTTTCGGTAGTTCAGACACCAGATCATTGATGAAAAGCAGGAAGAGTGCAGCGGTTAAGACTCTGCCTTATGAGACACCATGACATCACAGGAACTTCCTTCTGCTGGCATGTTCAAAGCTGACTCATGCTCTCCTTCCTTGTAGAGGTATGACTTAATCAACCTCAGCATGTGATCTCCTACTCCACTCCTCATCAGTTTGACGAAGAGTCTATCAGTCCAGACTTTGTCAAACGCTCGCTGCAGATCAATCCATGTTGTAAGCATGACTCTATGCTCTTGAAAAGAGTCCTCTATCTCTTGCTATATATTAGTGGTCTGGTCCTCATTGGAGTGGAATTGTCTGAAACCAGCTTGTTGCTTTGCGACTAGATTGTTAAGTCTCTATGTACCACTTCAGGCGTGCATTTACAATCCTCTTTATGGTCTATCCAACTCATCTGGTTAGGCGGTTTGGGCAATCTGTGGAAGGAGTCTTCGTGTCCAGCTGTAGTTGTAAATTTCCAGGAGTTTGAAAATTGCTGCAGTGATTAAATTGGTCAGCATTTCATTTGTGACTCCATCTGGTCCAGGAGTCTTCTTTGTCTTCAACTGCCTAGAACCTGTCTGTAGTTCATGTAGTTTAAGACTCAGTTTCATGGATTCTGATGTCACTTGGCTTGTCTGCATTTCCTTTTTTCCTTCTTTGAGCTTCCCTTTGCCGTTCTCTGTTGATGGGGTGTTAGAACCATGTTTGTTGGTAGAAGCAAAAGCGTTTGCCGCTTGTCTACCCCTCGACAGTTCACCATTCTCTTCCAAAATTACTAACCCTCTTCCTGTGTCTTCATCGTTCAGATTTCTCGTTAATCTCTACAGTTTTTTTGGTCATCTCGCTCTTGGTTGAGCGAGGCTGTTTTGTTTCTCTAGCTCTACCTGTATGCCTTCTGCCTGAGGAATTTGGCCTTAGCTCGCTGTAGAGAAAGGTTACTTTCTTGTGAGGGATTGTTTTCTGCTTCCTCTCTGGCTTCTGATAACTTTGTATGTAGATTCTCCAACTCAACAATCCAGTAGGGCTAATAGTCCTTTCATTCTCCCCTTGGAATGGCGCTGTAAGCAGCCTTTAGTATACTTGCGTGGAAGGCTTTAACAACCCGATTGGTATCTCTTCCTTCCACTCTGATGTCTTTACACAGCTCATCACTCAAATTTGGAAAAAGGTCGATCTGGCCTTCTTGCATTTCCATGTTAGGTGAAGTAGAGGCTACACGGTCCATAGTAAGATGGACTGGGCGATTGTTGTTACCTCCTAGTGGCTCATCGACTTCCCGCTTTACATGTCTATGTATGTCATCAGTACATAAAACAAAATCAGGGATTTATGTTTTTCGCCAGCATTTGGAGTAAAAAGTTGGGGGATCATCCGGCTTGTTGATGGGGTTAATCCATGTGATCAGATCCCAAGCTTCGTGAGTGACTGTTAAAGTCTCCTACAATGATGAACCTGTTTTCATCAGTTTTAACTTTGTCAAGGGACAAAGCTTTGTCACTTGGAGAGTATACCCTGAAATCGCGAAAATAAGCCGGTGTTGAAAATAAGCTGGTCTCGAAAATAAGCCACCATTTCACTACAGGCAAAAGGGGCTCATAAATTTGCCGCACTCAAAAATAAGCCGTCCATTTTTTTGTATCAGCTATAGTAACTATGACTTTGTTAGGATTTTATATAAGATAGCAAATTTAGTCGCAAAGTGTGCATTTCAGATTTATTTCCAAATATAATAATAAAAAGCATACTTTTGAATAAAAACATTTAAAACGATGCAAGTTGTGCTGCTTTTTTAAAACTCTGAACAAATTAAAACTTTAAAAGCAGTTAAATTCCTGTCTCAAACACTTCGTGTCACATCAGTTCCATTAATTAAAATGACCGGTCTTTATAACACAATGCAGTGTTATCAGGTATTGAATAAGTTATTCATACTTGTCGGGCGATTTAATCATAAGTGCATTAGTTTGTTAGGCTGGAGAAAACTAAAAAAAATCGGTAATTATCTGTTAGCATCGGCTTATTTTCAATAAGAAATTGTAACAAAGTATAACAAACAGATGTGTCAGAAGTATTTAAGTATTTTTCGACGTCGATATTTTTACTAAAAAGTAAAAACATGACATCCGTATTTTCAGTATTTGGGTACTCGGAAATACGCCGGTTTTTAAATCGTTACTGAATATATGTACTCAAAAGTTCGCCGGACGCAAAAATTAGCCGATCTCGATAAGCCACCAAATTTAAAAAAAGCCGCAGGTTATTTTCGGGATTTCAGGGTGTATTCACAAGTTTGAAGTTGAACTCGTTTTTTTCTGAGGCTCGGAACTTGGAACTCGGAGTCATCCATATGCGTGTTGGTCTGAACAGCGCTGATGTTGTTCCTGACCAATGTCTTGATGCCTCCTTTTCGTGCCAATTCTGTCACAGCGAAAACACTGGTATCCTCTGACTTAAAAGGATTTCTCTAGCTGTAGGTGAGTTTTCTGAATGCAACAGACGTTAATGTCTTTCTCATGGAGGATATGTTCAAATTCAGCTTTCTTGTTGAAGACACTCCGCATTCCAATGCATTAACCTGACAGGCTGATGCGGATTGGTTCTTCTCCTTGGTATGTTCCTCTTTCAGTTTGCATGTTGTGGATTGAAGTAGGGAACCTCATTAGTTGTGGGTGGACTCTGTCGAGGTTCAGAGTCCGGCACTAAATCTCCCTGTAGGGACATCAGAGATTCAGCATCACTTTGATGAATACTGGATGATTGTGTAGATTTAGCGATATTGCATGGTGCTGTGGTTCGTTAAAAGATTGCCAATGACCAGCATCTCTGTCTTCAACTCTCTAGGTTTCTGTCGGGGTTACCTTACCCTTAGTTCCGAGTTCATACCCTACCCTGGAAACACAGGCGTTATTTTTACCATTGCTGGGGTACTCAGTACCGTGTGGCGCCAACTGGGAGGCACTGCAAAAGGGCTTGTCTGCAGAGAGGCTATGTACAGGCAGGCTTACGCACTCCTTGTTCACCAGAAGGCTAGCCAGAGGCGAAGGCTGAAAGCGGAAGGTGACAAGCACACAACACATAACACACCATAATTGACGCATCAGCACACCAATGTCACGCGCCCTGCAATAACAACGTTTGTCATTATGCCGCTGCAACAGAACGAATTAATGAAATGGCATAAGTCAGCCAACATAGCTAGCCCATTTCGTTTGCTTTCCATTAACTAATAAATGAAGAAATTTTCTTACAGACAGAGCGTCCACTAGTCTTTATCCGACTGGGTAACCAAAATTTTATGAATCGTTTTAGCGAGTGTGGAAATATGTCTAACAGCAGTGTAAACTCTGGTTTGAACCATGCTCCATTTGCCAACAACACCCAGGATGATCCAATATGCCTGCCTAGTGAATATAGAGCCTTAAAATGTAACACAACGGCTACTTTGTTAATCATTACAAGGTTATTAAGAAGTGTTTTACATTCATGCTTTCATATACTGAAAGAAAAAATAAATAAAATAATCAGAGGAAAAAAAGACTGCTTTCCTATTAAACATTTGTTGTACTCATTTAATATTGAACACTGGCATGAAATTCCTCCTGTCATTGGTGTAGTAACTATCAAGATTAGCGTTTTGAAAAGACAAAAAACAACAACAAACCGTATACTGTATAATGGTTTCTTAGTGTCAAACGAGGTAACCTACAAGTAAAAAATTGCTGCAAATGCAGCAAAAGAGATTGCACGGCAATCAAGATAATTGTAATTTGTAGCGATTTAAGCTCTAAGCCTTATGGTTTGTAGAAAAAGTCCAATTTTGACCCTGGGCCCATAATTTGAAAGAGTAAGGTAAAGGTCCGTTTAGAAATTGTTGATGGAGACACGACTTAATGTGGACATCAAACGGTCACAATAGCCCATCTTATCCTTATGTGACAGGTATTAAAAATGTAAGCGAAAGTGAAGGGTAAGAAGAAACGGAAGTGTGAAAGCAACTTATTTTGTAACAAGGGTGCGATAGTCACAAAATACGCCCGTCAAGAGTTTATTAAAAGAAAGGTTTCTGTTGAAGGATTAGTTGTATGATTATATAACTTAAAGGCAAACTGCAAGTCCACACAAAATCCTACCAGAAAGAGATAGGTCAAAATACACCTCAAAATTGGATGTAACATGCATGTTGTACTACAGAAAAGTGGTCTAGATTAAGTAATGAAAAAGTTATAATATAAGCTATTTGTAGTAACAGCAAAGGGACGTAATTCTATAGAAGGGACCTGCGCATGACACTTCGTCTCATGATGGTGTACAATTGTGCCAAGTGACATCAAAATCCCTCCATGCATGAAGAAGAAATGCATCGGATAAAGTCATTCTTGTATCTGATATTTGGTCTCTAAGTGTGACCTTGACCTTAGACCTAAGGATCTGGTTCTTGCGCATGACACTCCGTCTCGTGGTGGTGAACATTTGTGCCAAGTTATATCAAATTGCCTCCATGCATGAAGAAGACATCCTCCTGACAAAGTTGTCATTCTTGTATCCTTTCACCTCTAAATGTGACCTTGACCTTAGACCAAGGGACCTGGTTCTTGCACTTGACACTCCGTCTCATGGTGGTGAACAATTGTGCCAAGTTTCATCAAAATCCCCCCATGCATGAAGGAGAGATGCTCCGGACAAAGTCATTCATGAATCTGACCTTTGACCTCTAAGTGTGACCTTGAGCTTAGACCTAGGGACCTGGTTCTTGCACATGACACTCCGTCTCATGATTGTGAACAACTGTGCCAAGTTTCATCAAAATCCCTGCATGCATGAAGAAGATATGCTCCGGACAAAGTCTGTGGATGCCTCATTTTTTTATGATGGCTCACTCAGATAATACTTAATACTTTAAACTTTTGTGTCAATGTATTAAGGGGGACCAGAAACGGATATAAATTAATTTCATTGAAGACAAAAATAATGGTATTGTTATTGACTTGTTAGAAATTAATTACACAACTATGAAGTCCATGACAATTATTAGTCCCCCACAAGTATTTATGACTTAGCTATTTTTTTCTACATAAGCAACTGGATCCTTCTGCTCTGTCAGTATTAATTCATATCAGTCGATCTATTCTATGCGATATCTTGTCAGGGATAAAAACTGTAAATTTAGTAGGAAACTGAAATGTTTATTTATATGAATAAATACTAATTCTGCTTAAAAAAGTAAAACTGCATATTTAAGTCAGGCTAGAGAACTGCTTTGCTGTTTATGTACATATTTGATTTGTCAATGTGCAAAGGGCTTCTTGCTAGGACTTGAACCTAGAATTCTTACAAGAGTAAGTGTGTTTCTTTACACTACAAGAAGTGATCCCATAGCCACAGTGACATGTATTTAAATACAAAATATTACATATGTATGTAATCCTTCAGAAACAGATACATTTTCTATATATCAATATTAAAACAAAAGACTAAATTGTTTAGGCCTACATCTTATGTAAATATACTGATAAAGCAAAGTAGTATGTTAATGATAAAATGCATAAAAAGATAAGGTAATCCCAAAAACTCTCAGCAATAGGATGAGTATCCACTATTTATAAACATTAGCTAGATCTAATACATGTATACTTTGACTACAAGTTATACCTCCTTGTCCAAATTTATCAAAACGAATACGGAAGTAACGTTAGACTTACGTTCACTTTAATGTCACTGTACTGTATTGTAGTATCAATTAACTGCAGAAATTTAGTAAGCTGTAATAGATACCTCAGGATTTCATTACTTGTCGTTTGTGTGCAACTACACATATGCACATTAGGTATATGCAAGAAAGTGCAGGCATCTGATACTAACAATGCAAAGCTACTGCAGTCCCCAATAGGGCATCAAATGTCAAAAAAATCATATATGAGAGAAATGTGACCCTTGCGGACTGCATTACTCTCCTGTATGGTGGCTGATTTCTGCCATTCGCGTTTGCGAAACGCAACCCACAGAGCGAAAACACAAGTATAAACAAGTTGAAATGGTGCGGTGCGAAAACTATCTATTTAGAGGGGGCGTGGAGTGAAAACACGATAATAAACCATGTCGCGGGACGAGATTTAGTAACTGGTATGCCAGTGGCGCGGGGCGAAAACAGAATAATTATCGCTGCTTAAACATCGTGTTTCCCCCCACCCCCGAAATTTCAGTTAATAGATCTCGCCCCACGACCCAGCTAGTTATCATATCTTTGCTCCGCGCCCTGCTAGATAGTCCCCATGATTTCAACTTGTTAATTGTTTTTTTCTTGTTTGTTTGTTTGTTTGTATTTTTCTTTTGTTTTTTTTTTCGCTCGGTGGGTCTCGGGGCGAAATCTCGCTATTTAGTGGGGCACACACAAAGCGAAAACAATAACTCCTGTCAAAGTTATCTGGACTGCTTTTACACATCAATGATGATCTCTATCTCCACTTAAGCCGCGATTCGGAATCATCGTAAATTACAATATTCACATACCCAGCTAGGATATTGATGCAAGTAATATTGCAGACTTTTCCATCATAATTTCTACAAAAGTTTGATTCACTATGGGTCATTCGGGATATTCCAAGATCCCGGAGAATGCGAATCAAGCACGCCCTTGGCAGAAAACAAACTCCACCAAAAATTACTACTTTTATGAACAATGATAATAAATACATCTTCAAATTTATCCCTATAATTCTCTAATCCATTCCGACATCTTTTATCGTTTCCATTTTCCGAGGACATATGTGACAAATGAACAAAACAGTGACAATACTGCTAGCAAGACATTTTGACACCAAGACATTTCAACCCCAAGAGACAATTCGACCCCAAGACATTTCAACCCCAACTCCTTGGACATTTCGACCCCATTCAATGATATGTCTGAAAACATCTAAGAATGTCGTCATTATTATAATTAAGCTTTAATCTATAGATAATTGAGCAATTTCAAAATGTAATTACGCTTAATTACCAATTAAAATGTTAAGGTTATTTTCGCGAAAATAAGATTTTTTTTACGAAAATTAGCCATATTTGTTTAAATTTCTTTATTTTCTAAAATTCTTTTTTTAATTTCTTAACGTCTACTTCCCCGCAATGGGTTCGACGGTTACGGAAGATAGATAGATAGAATACTATATTAGTACATGTCTTCATATGAAAAATGAGTGATTTTTATCTCACAATAACGAAATAATCATCATTTATAAATTATTCTTTTATTAACGAAAATAACGGGATTTATGTATCCGCCGCGTTTAATTTTACGATTTGATTTTTCTTCCGCGCAGAATAGGACGAAATCAACACTCATATAGGTTTTCTTTTCAAAACCATGCTAAATATAAATATATCTTCTTGAAACTTAAATGGACACGTAGAAATATATTCCTATTAAAAGCTCAAAAGGATTTTTAAAAATATTCATTACTTTAGATTATATGTCTTGATTTTGCCTAACACTTGAGATTTCTGCGCATACAGAATCAGGCGAATTCAAGAACCGCATACGCTTTCTTTTCAAAACCACACTAAATATTATTATTTTTTCTTGAAACTTAAAATGGACACGTAGAAATATATTTCTAATAAAAGCTCAAAAGGACTTTTTAAAACTATTCATTCCTTAAAACTTTAAAATTTGATTTTGCCTCTCAGTTGAGATTTCAGCGCATATAAAATCGGGCGAAATCAACATCCGTATAAGTTTTTCGTTTATTAAACATACTAAATATAAATATTTTTTCCTGAAAATTGACATGCACACGTAAAAATATATTCTTGATAAAAGCTTAAAAGGATTTTCAAACAAAATATCCATCACTTTAAATTTTATGTCTTGATTTCATCTGTCACTTGAGATTTCCGTGCATGTAGAATCAGCAAAATCAAAACCCGTATACGTTTTTCGCTTCAAAACCACCCTAAATATAAATATTTTTTCTTGAAAAGTGACATGCACACGTAAACATATATTTTTAATAAAAGCTTAAAAGGATTTTAAAAGATATTCATTAGTTTAAATCTTATGTCTAGATTTCGCTAATTTGATTAGATTTCGCGAAATCTTCGCTATTGACCAAATTGACATTATAGGATAAATCCCGTCTTCCGATATTTCCGTAAATAGGGTTAGGGGGCTGGCGAGATTAACCGATATAAAGACCGTGTACAATATTAGCGATTATTTTTGCCAGAAGATAAGGATTTAGGAAAGTTCTTACCTTCATACAATGAAAATACTATTTTACGACATCGGCAACAAAATCTTTGCAAAAATAATCTAACCTTGAAAAATGCGAATATTTTCACACATGTCAATCGGTATCGAGCCACGGAAGCGGCAGTGTAGAATAAAAGATAAAATTTCAAAAATGAAGTAAACTTTGAAGATATTTTTGTTACATTTTAATTACAACAATATTTTGTGATAATTTGCAATACTTTTTTATTCATTTTCTTTGTTAAAACCTTGAAAAATGATGCAATAAGTATGAATTATTATGTCTAATATACAGTATGATACCTGTAATCCTCTGTGGGAAGTATTCTGTAGGCTTTGTGTAGTTGTGTAGAATTTGTGAGGTCGTTGAATGTGACTTTTCTTGTTGGAATTTGTCCTTGTTTTTGTGTTCTCAGGTCCAGGCAGTATTTGATTATGTTCAAACAAGATTTTTCGGATGTTGAATTCATAAGGGTATCTTGTCACTTTCATTGATGTGTAAATCTTGCTGATCATGAAAAACAAGGTTTGAAAGTTAGTAAGTCCAGAACCGTCACAGGTTATTGAAAAACAGACGTTTATTAAGGAGGTAGGTTACCTTGTTACCAGGGTAAAATTAGTTGAACCGGAGCATTTGTTTTGTATTTCGTTTAATTTAATGTTTTGTTGCCACCATTTCAATTTCGGCTATCTCTGTCACTTCAATTTTTTATCCAGGTTTGAAGTACATGACCCTCCAAAAGTATTTTATATTGCAAGAAGAAGGAAAATACGGATGTCTAACAATTTTCAGTATATTTTTGTTTCATTGTTATCCGTAGAAGTCTGTATATTAGCTTTCTAATATAAGCTTAAAATGTATATATCGCGAGGTTCGTGTTCCCATGGTAACGCATTTTCTCTCATTTCCAAACAACTATGCATGAAAACGGGTTTTTCGACGGCTTCAGTGCCATTTTGTTAGTGAACAGCAGGGAATATTTTGGTAATATTATTAACAAAATACCAAGCCCTTTACATGGTACCTTATTTTTCTTAAAGTTTGAAGTAACCATGACAACAGAGATGTTTAAAATAGCTTATATCTTGAATTTTTATCGTAATTTCTCATAAAATAAATAATATTAAATAAAATTATCGTTCTTGTTAATGTAGCTTTAAAACATTTTAATTTTATTTGAGAATGGCCATAATAGGTAACCTTGCACCCAACTATATTCCCAACAACATCACTTACCATCATCCTTTCTTACATTCCGCATACCATTTCAATGTAACTATTTGAAAGAAGCAAAATACTGATCATCATTTAGAGCGAAAGACTCATAAATATAATTATTTTAGCAAATAATGGCAGTTTAAAAAATGTTCAAATAAAGAAAATGCACAGAATTATGTACTTTCAAAATAAAAGCTATTGATTTTGCGCGGTAACTTATACGTAAGGTCATGACGTCATTTTAAGGCAACAGTGTTCTATATGACGTCATTTTAAGGCAACAATGTTCTAAAGTAAATCGTTTCTACGGCAATTTATTCGTTATCTCTGCATTAATAAACCATTAAGCATCAGATTAAAGACCAGTTCATGATTTATTTTCAGAAGAATGAATACTGCGAAATCACTTTTATTCGCGTATGACGAATTTTCGCGTATTTCGCGCTAGGACCGATGCGCGAATTTAAGACCGCGCTATTATTATTTTTCAGTTTGTCGTAAACATCGTCGTAAATCGTCATGTTAGCTTCCGGCTGTGCATGCGCACATAAAAATATTAAGGTGACCTAACTCCTTAAGCCCAAAATAACGGCTTGTCAGGATAACTTGATATGTAATTTTCGTAGTGCTCAAGTATGCGGTGATCTTGACGCCTGACCTTATGCTCTAAAGATATTAGGGATTGCCTAATGACAGAGACAACAGTAGTACAAAGTGTGATTTCATAGCCGTAAACTCAAAGGTTCCCACTACAGCTATAAATCAGACACCATTTTGGTCTTAGGATTTCTCCAAAATCTTTAAATTACTGGCCACCTTAGCAAAAAGGTCATTTTCGACCGAAGACAATTGTCCAGTAATAAGTGCCACTTATAGAGCTAACACTTCTCCAGTGATTGACAGGAAGGTGTCTTCGGTCCCAATTCACGACAGCTTCAACCTACAGTTGACCTCATGACGCCCAAAGCAATAAGGACAATGAGGTGATTACAGCGATCATGATGTGACGTTTTACTACCATATGTTACGGTTTCGCTGGCTTTTGACTGGAACCCATTTTCAGTCCTAAGGTCATTTGAAAATGCAACCTGCTAAGCTCAAAAGAAATAATTTGTTATCTATATTAGTTATTGATCGTCAGACTAACTGGCCGAACGAGAGACGACATAACCACAACAATATAACACTCCTTCAAGAAGACAAATATCAGAACAGCTCAATCTAACCGGGCTTTATGACTCATCATGGATTACTTTAACATGTAGATAGTAAATATCTAACATCTAATTTGCACTTCTACTGTGATATACAGGCTCCAAAATCGCAGTCACTCACTCTAAAGCTTGGTTTGTTCTGTCTAGTGTTTTCTCGATTACTTTAAACTCTGAACTATACACAGCTTTTCATGGAATGTGTATCATTGAAGGTTCCATGTTAACCTGCATATGAAGACATTATCGGATGGTTCAACATTGTTTTCTGATACGTTGAACATGTGTAAATTTTGATTTCTGTTCAACCGGTATTAGAGGGCGTGGGCGGGTAGCATGCATTTCCACTACTGTCCATGAACTGGCTCATTCAATCCGAGCATGCAACATTTTCATTTTTGTCGTGTTTGGCAACCTGTGGAGTTTTCATGTTTTCTATTCTTACAACTGTGACGTTTCTTTTCGGCATTACTAATTCACCTCTTTGCGAGTCTAATAATATTGATTTGTCATAAGAATCTTCAACTAATCGCTTAATTTTCATAAACTGTCGTAGGCGGTCTGAGGAAGTAGATAATCAAAGTCGTAGCGCGGTTTAAGGGCATTAGTGGGCAGACATTAGATAGAGGACACCAGTAAGCGTGTACAGACATCTGCGTGTAGGGATGCTGAATTCAAGAACCCTATAACGAAACAACTAAATCTGTTATGTAGGAGATAAAACCCGCCAAGAAAATGAGGAAAGAAAACAATCTGCAAACGTAACAAAAGAGCTTGATGTTAGCAACATTTATGCTGATTGCATTGGTCCGTCTTGAAATGGATTTCAAACCCGACACTGATTCACAACAAAATAAGAGAAATGTAAAAAAGAATCAGAAATTTCTTGCATGTAAATCAAATCTAATGAAAAGATACCATTGCTATGTAAAAAGGAAACTGAAGGAGACGTTAAGTAGAAACGTACAAATGAATTTGTAATATTGTAAATTCGAAAAAAGCATATCATAAGAGGAGAAAAAATTCGGTCAAAAAGTAACGACAATATAAAATCGGAAAAAAATCCCGACGATATATTCATGTCAATCTGATGTTGATATATACCAAGTAACATTAGAACTGTAGTAGTAGTGTGAATTTAAATTTCAGCCGTCAAATTTTCAAATTTCTTATACTTTGAGATCAGGATAACTCTTATTAGCTTTTTTTTGTTAGTGTTTCTTTTTTTGCGTACCTTAATATTTAAGAAACTAGAATGTGTCTGTAGGACACAGGGTGTGCCCCCACTGGTACATTTGTCACAAATAAGGGGCAATAATTCAAATGTTTGCAGTCTTAATGGGGTATAGCCTCAACAAACATTTTATGAAAAGGATTCAATATTCTAGGCCCTATACTTTTTGAGCTATGAGCATCAAAACAAAAAATCCACTATTTTGGCTATTTCAAGGGCCATAACTTTGTAATAAGAGCCAAGATTCTCAAGAAGAATGCAAAGTGTGCAAGGTCACATGATGATAAAGACCCCAGCAAGGTTTCCTGAATTTACATCTAATACTTTTTGAGCTAGGCACATAATTAGGTGAAAAAGTGCTTTTTTTACTATTTCAGGGGCCATAACTTTAAAAATAGGGGGTGGAGCCAGCCAAAAAATTAGAAGTGTGCAAGTTTATATCATGAGAAAGACTTATGCAAGTTTTCAACCATTTATATTAAATACTTATGGAGCTAGGTGCGTCACAAGGTAAAAATGTGCATTTTTTACTATTTCAGGGGCCATAACTCTAAAAATTGGGGGCGGACCCAAATGAAAAATAAAAGGTGTGCAAGTTCATATCATGATTAAGACTAGTGCAAGGTTTCATGAATCTATATCAAATACTTTTTGAGCTAGGCATGTCACAAGGTGAAAATGTGCATTTTTGACTATTTCAGGGGCCATAACTCTGAAAATAGGGGGCGGACCCAAATGAAAAATAGGAGGTGCGCAAGTTCATATCATAATTAAGACTTATGCAAGGTTTCATGAACTTATATCAAATACTTTTTGAGCTAGACGTGTCACAAGGTGAAAATGTGCATTTTTGACTATTTCAGGGGCCATAACTCTGAAAATTTGGGGCGGACCCAAATGAAAAATAAAAGGTGTGCAAGTTCATATCATGATTAAGACTAGTGCAAGGTTTCATGAATCTATATCAAATACTTTTTGAGCTAGGCATGTCACAAGGTGAAAATGTGCATTTTTGACTATTTCAGGGGCCATAACTCTGAAAATAGGGGGCGGACCCAAATGAAAAATAGGAGGTGCGCAAGTTCATATCATAATTAAGACTTATGCAAGGTTTCATGAACTTATATCAAATACTTTTTGAGCTAGGCGTGTCACAAGGTGAAAATGTGCATTTTTGACTATTTCAGGGGCCATAACTCTGAAAATAGGGGGCGCACCCAAATGAAAAAACGGAGGTGCGCAAGTTCATATCATGATTAAGACTCATGCAAGGTTTCATGAATCTATATCAAATACTTTTTGAGCTAGGCATGCCACAAGGTGAAAATGTGCATTTTTGACTATTTCAGGGGCCATAACTCTGAAAATAGGGGGCGGAGCCAGATGAAAAATAGGAGGTGCGCAAGTTCATATCATGATTAAGACTCATGCAAGGTTTCATGAATCTATATCAAATACTTTTTGAGCTAGGTGTGTCACAAGGTGAAAATGTGCATTTTTGACTATTTCAGGGGCCATACTTTTCGAGCTAGGCGCGTCACAAACTTCGGACGGACGGACGGACAAGACCAAATTTATATGCCCCCACCACTCATGGGGGGGGGGGGGGCACAAATAGAATTAGAGAAAGGATGGCGCAAATTATACTTCATACTTTTCATTATTATTAATATTGGAAGTATTTTGTTAAAGTGTCAAAAACTGTATGATGTCAATAGATTTTGAATAATATTATGCTATGTTTGACATTTTGTAGATGGAGCCATTCCTTTTATTTTGAACCCTAAGTTGATTGAAATAGTGCTTTTGTACTTTTTCTTGCTTCTAAAATGTACGGTTCCGGCTGTGTCTGTTGTGCTCGATGCTTTCAAGGGGTCTAACTCTCACCTTTTAATTTTAGATCTTGAAAGATATACTCCGTGGTGTTTATAACAACTAAAGATTTCTAAATTACTAGTACCACCGGTATCTTTAGAGGTATCTTGTACCAAAGTCATGGAAAATCGCTGTTAATTTTCTTGTGCAATCTATCTAGAATATAAGTTGTACTTGAGATCATTACAATTACTACTGATTAGTACAGCATCATCAGCATAGAATATGACACGGTGTTCTGTGGTATGTTAGGTATATCGTCGATATCATCACTGCCCCTGTGTAAGCTTCTAGCCGTTTACGTTAAAAACTTTTCTAAAAAGGACAGGCCATAAAGGATGATGAATAATTGAAAAAACGACACACTCTTATGGCCAAAGTTTTCTTTTACGTTCTGTCGGTTTGGTAGAGGCAATACAGCGCGATAACAAAATCAAGAAAATCGAGCAAAATGTCGTTATTATTTCTTTATTGCAGTTCGAAAGAACGACACATTGACACAAACGAAAACAAATATTTAGACTTAAGACATAACTTTATGCTGCTTTTAAAGCTAAAGCCTGTTACTTCTTTCCATGCATTGACCGGGATTTTATAGAATCAACAACAATTGGATTTAAAATTTATCAAATTTATCAACTTTTGTTCGTAAGCACATATACAAGGGAGATTACTCCGATAATGTTTTGTTACAGAATACGTTCGTATATCCGCCCTTGTACATGTTGATATGATAATTCTCGTCTTTATTGTATTGCATTGTGTCATAATCATTGTATTTATCGAATTATATTGTATGCTAATGTTTCGTATCGTATATTAGTATATTTGATTAGATAGATTCTTTTATTTCCTCCAATATTGAAGAGCTGAGATTCAAATAGATATTGCCAGGTGGTGTGGACATGTAATATTTACATCGATATTAGCTACAATTCTTTTTATTAGAGAAATATTCTTAATACGTGAAATACATGCAGTCAACACTGACTCTTTTCCTTCATAGAGAGACTGATGTTCGAGGTCGATATACCAAAGAACATTGACTTAGCACGGTCTAAATACTAGTACACTGGTCTCCCAAAACAATTAAAAATCAAACTGCAAGTCATCCAAAATAAAGTTGTTACATTCAGACATGGTTATGATTGTAGATCTCCTTTGAATGTCTCAGAACTCAATAAACTTCGTTGGCCTAATGGTAAAAATACAAGACATTTTTATACTGAATGCAGAAGGATAAACATGCTGGCAGCATTTGTTTGTATTTATTTTCCACTTGTGTATATTTTTATGTTTGTCAGGCTATTTTAGACTCGAACACATGCTTTTATACTGAAATTGAATGAGAAGAGAATGTTATACGTAGTAAAAACCGATTATAGATGGTATGTGACGTAGATTATTTATCTATCGGTACTCTTATTGGACTACTATATTAACTAGTCAAAGTTGCCTTTTTTCGTTTAAATTTACATGAGTTTATCCTAGATTTTACGTAAACACTTTGATAACATTGCAGTTTATGCTACTCCCGCTCGATAATTTAAACGTGTTTTAAGCATGTTTATATTATCATTGATTGTAAAGGTTCTCATGCATCGTTGAACTTAAAAGGAAATTTTGAGTTCTGATTATTATCGCCATTCTTACCCTTTCCTAGGCCTCGTTTAGTTGATAATTCGCATTTGGGATTCGAAATAATATTTTCATGTTTCATTCCATATAAAATGTCAAAAGCACCTCGTTTCATCTCTATTGCATAGATTTTTAGTATCTTATTTTTGCAGCATTGCGCTCTTTGGGCTTTTTGTTCGTTGGTCAAGAGATAGTGTACCCATCTTGCATGCTCCGACGATAATTTTAAGGGTAAACTGAGAATTGTATGAACATTTCCCGATGAAATGCCCATGATGCAGTAATTTTGGGAAGTGTCTTTTGCTACAATGTCTGCTTGTGACAGGATGGACGTACCGGGAACAATAACCATCAGAACAAATCAACACCCATTACAATATTTACAAATTTATTTACAGAAAATGATTATTTACAATGAATAAATGATAAATGAAAAAATCCGATTATAAGAAAGAAAGAAAGAAAATCTGAGATCAGTATCTCTAGATATAAAGTTCTAACACTGACAGTTCCGTTTTAACGTGACGTGGCACAGTTGTTTCCGTTAATTTCGAACTTTAAGTAGCACAAAAATACAACATATCTTCAAGTAAAGTCCCTTTAAACCGTGAATACTTTGACTCCGTTTTGGCTCCCTATGATGGTAGGTGATTGGATTCCTGGGCTGACTTCAGTGAATCACAAAAATCATCGTCTTTGCGGTTTACGGCACAACCATGGGACGAAAGCTCTGCGCTGGGAAAATCACATCCAGGCGAGTGAAGACAAGTGAACTGCGGGTATTGTACTTCCGGGTCGTGGCATCATCACCAGGTAAAAGTCGTCTGGTGGAAGAAGCTAAAATATATAACACATGGTAAGCACCATAGTAAAACTGCTCCTTTGGGTACACCATACCTCCGTAGGCTCCCATAAATAATACGTGCTACTTATACAAAATATATGTGCTACTAAGTTCATACGTTACGTGATTAAAATACGTCACTTATTACTTCCATTATTTCTAAAATTAATAATTTAAAAGTCTAAAGTTAAAGTATGGAAAAGATATGAAAAGTTGATGATGAAAAATTATAAAATGATAAACTGCAGCTATTATTTACAACTACAATTTAAAACAATGCAATGCGAAATAAACGTTATTCAAAAGCTAGCATGAATATGATATCAAATGCCATACAACAAAACGGACACTGTTTAGATGTGCTATAGACTGGCACACAATAATTTCAAACTACAATAACATATTACATACATGGTACTAGACTTGCCACATAGATTTATACAGTACAATGCAATGGAGTAATGGCGTTCCATAATTAACAACGAAATGTTTGACATATGTTTTTGAAACAGAGTACTTCACAATTATCATATTACACAAATTTCAGTACAAATCTTACAGCTTATAAAAACAAAACATTTAAGACTCCTCTTTCGAAATAATTTACAAAAGTCTGAAAAATTTAATAAATTATCCTGACATACTGAAACTAGCCAAAATCACATGCCGAAAAGTAAATGTTACAGAATTATGTAGAATGAACAAAAATTTACTTAAAAAAAAAATCGTAATTCAAAAATTATACAAAAACCTAACCAATAAATTTCTTACCTCGATCGAGCATAAATTTCTACCAAGAAAAATAAATTTGATGTAGATTCGTCTAATGTCGAAATGTGGTGTGCGTTAGGCATATCAAGCCCAGTCTATTTGTAGGGTAATGTCCCGCCAAATACTAAATTTCATGGGACCCACGGCTTATGCGTGTACTTTGACTATTTGTATTTCCGCGGGAATCACCATATAGCCGGGAAATCTGACTACTTTGGCGCGGATTAAAATTGACAATTTAAGGCCCGTTATAGTGGTTTTGGGGATAAAAACATGAATTACTGAAGTTTATAAAATATCAATTTTTTTGTTACTGAACCGAATTTAATAAAGTTTACATGGAAATTTAAGTTATGAAATACAGAAAAACATGAGAGATATTTTATGCGTAAAATCAGACATTTACCTCAATAACTCAAAAATTTACAAAAAGATGATGCAATACCTGCATTTACACTACAGATAAAATGAGACCCGTATGTCAGTTTGTGACACTGCTACAACAGAAATGTTATGAGAAGATGCTTACGTTTCAAGGTACCCTGAATTAGGTAGATCTTGAACTAGATTCTCCCTAATAAGATACCTTTACCTACCTATAAACAGCGACTTTTGACGCGGATAAATCCCCGCAAACAACTTTGAATTCTTGTAGAATTTGCTTGACTGTTTTTCTTTCAGAGAACAACGCATTTTTATGTAGAATTTAATTCTGCATTCGTGCTTATTATAAGATAACACTAATGTATACGAGTGTGGTGTGTTAAAACGTTGATATCTTAGCTATAACAAAAAAAAAGCAATTGTTATGAAATTTTCAATGTACATGGTTATTGAAACGTCCTAGGATTTTATGAAAAAATCGTGCATGCACCCTGTAATTTAACATTTCTGAAAATTTTCTGATTGAACCTCGTATTGATTTTCTTGTCATTTTGTTTTCTCTTAGGGCTTTGAATTAATATGAATATGGTTCTATATGCTTGATTTTATTAGTTCGCCTAAGAAAAATAGGCTTAAATGAACAATCGTGATCACTCTTCGTCCGACATCCGTCGGCACCGTTGTTCTGTTCATATTTCCTTCGTACAAACTCTTTTCTAAAACAATTGAAAGTTTCCCTGGTGGACCTTTGCCGGTCCATGCATATAGGTGGTTCAATGTAATAACTGATGTTAACGTCTAATATTCAAACTCAACAAAAATACACGACTGCCAAAGCTTAAAATAGAAACATGTTGAAACGATGTCCTTCCTCGATTTTTGGAATAATTACATAGAAAAGTTTCTTTGGACATTCTACATGTACCAACATTATCTAATTTATTTTGATTTCTTAAAAAGCATGGCATCTAGAGGGCATACTTAGAGTCACTTTTCCCTATATTAAAATAGTGTAAGCTGAAAACATTCTTCTGCCAAAAAACTGTTGACCGAATCTTATAATCGTTTCTAGTAAATGTTCCTTTGCCGACAATGTTTGGATTTTAAAATTCAGCAAGAACATGACCGCCAGCATTAAATATAGAACAATCTTCAAACAGCATCTTCTGCTTAACCACTAGTTTCATTTGGGAAATGTTTCTTTTGTGACCCTTTACAAAGGTTGTAACAAATTTTAATTTGTTAAAAATATGATCATCTATGTGTATATATCCGAAATGTTAAACTTCTTCTTATTAGAATTAACTTGCCTGCTTTTAAAATATATATACATATATGTGCTTTATTTTAGTTGACCCATTAGAAAGTGTTTTCAAATTCGTAGAAGACAGAGCCGTCAGAATTGGAAATATAAGATCTTCGAGCATACGTTGGTCCAATTTTGATATAATTTCGTGGAACGATTCTTGGGTGACCCTTTCCAAATTTTAATCATTTAAACTGGCAACTCGATGCCGTTGATAATTTTCAAGTGAATAGCGGGAAATTTTAAAACCTTCTTGTCAGAACCTGCTGTTCCACTTTCAAAACAATTTCACAAAAATGTTTTTGAATGACTCTCCATTAAGACTGTTAAAATTATAGTCATTATAAAACATGCCCGCCAGGTGTTCTATATTCTTAAGTCAGTAAATTTCAAGAATGTTCAGAATACAACGATTTGTCAAAAAAACATGACGGTGTTCCGTTTGGACAATCGTGACTTTTTATTTAATACTAAACCGCGATGCACGATGGTACGATGACGAAAACGCGATGGCGCGATGGCACGATGATGAAACAACGATGGTACGATGGTGAAAACACGATGGCACGATGATGAAATCGCGATGGTGCGATGATGAAATGTCGATGTAATATCGCGTTTTCATCATCGTACCATCGCGTTTACACCATCGTATCATCGTACCATCGCGTTTTCACCATCGTGTAATCGCGTTTTCATCATCGTACCATTGCATTTTCACCATCGTACCATCGCATTTTCACCATCGTACCATCGCCTTCCGGTGGTCATGAGCAGTGGTACAGTATATGTGTCAGTAAAATACAGGCTTGATACAATCTCATTTTCACATTGCACTATGTACCTTTTACATCCTAACAAGAATAAGCTGTGTTTGAATAATACCATGTGACTATTACACCCAGCTTTTTATTTACTTTCATGCATACATAAAATACAAAGGACGTGGCCTTGAAGACTTTACAGTTTTAATGAACTGAGCGCTGAACATTTTGTAAAACATTTTGCAAAACAGCAGATTTCGGAATCTAAATGGCAAATTTCTTCTTACAAAATACATTGAGATACATCCATCTATAGTTGACAAAAATACAGGTGTATGGGACTACGCATTTCTAACCGGAAGGCGATGGTACGATGGTGAAAACGGGATGGTACGATGTTGAAAACGCGATGGTACGATGGTGAAACCACGATGGTACGATGATGATAACGCGATGGCACGATGGTGAAAACACGATGGTACGATGTTGAAAACGCGATGGCACGATGGTACGATGATGAAAACGCGATGGCATGATGGTGCGATGGTGAAAACGCGACGGTACGATGACGAAAAAGCGATATGACATCGACATTTCACCATCGTACCATCGCACCATCGCGATTTCATCATCGTGCCATCGCGTTTTCACCATCGTACCATCGTTGTTTCATCTAAGTGCCAATGCACCATCGCGTTTTCGTCATCGTACCATCGTGCATCGCGGTTTAGTATTAAATAAAAAGTCACGATTGTCCAAACGGAACACCGTAGTTTGAAGCCATCTTGATTTGTTAAAAATGGCTGACAAAGGCGGGATATGGTTTTATGGAAAACTGCAGGCTAATTTACAGAAATGTTCCATGTACGTGTTCGAGGTTTTAATCTCTGGCGTGATGTAGGATCATAGCGATAAAGGATTATCACGGCTCTTTGATGTACTTAAATGTCATCGAGTTCTCATGTTGTTCATATGACACGCATTTTTTTCTATAAGGGTACATGTTTGGACACTGAAGAACGCTGTAAACTTTTAGAAAATTAACTAGTTGTGATTTCCCAGTTTTGTTTTTTCACACCTGTACTTTTTCTGAATTATTTGTAATTACCTCCTCTTAATATAAAAGTATTCAAAAAGTGGACTATTTCTTTTTATTTTACTCCTTTTATAATAATATTTCTTTTCTTTTTTTAGTTTTACATTTTCATTTGATAAGTATTAGGATATTCCAACAACCTGAAACAGAAGACAAATGTTGAAACAGCGTGTAGCTTCGGATTTCATCTGTTTTCAATCTATCTTGATTGCGCATCCGAGATAGACAAAGGGAGGTAATAATAACATAATAAACTTGCATTTCTAATTAACTTTGGCAAAACATGTACTGGCCAATGCAAATCTTTGACAACTTTAATACAGCAGTGCTTAAATTCATATTATTCCTTAGGCAACATGTGTTATCTAATTCATAGTTATGCTAAACTAACGCTATCTCGATGGGAAAGTCAAATTCAAAAAATACTAAGTGAAAATCTGAGGTGTATAAATAACTAGGTGAACATGAATAAGCATTAATGTTCAATTGGTTAAGTTTTGACAAATCCATTAGTTGACCAGAAATCTGATTAAACAATTTTAACATTAAACCTCATCAATATAAACAGATTTTAGATAAAACAATGGAACTTAATGAAGATTTGCAAGACATCACATTCTTTTACGCTTCAAAAAGTATTTGTTTTATGTTCAAACGTAGTTAAGTCTTAATATGATGTGCTTAAGTTGTTATGAAATATCTGTCAGGAAGTTACCGCATAATCGTTTGAATTGTTAGCATTTTGCATATTATGAACTGTTTCTGTTTTCAGAACATGATCAGATCCGGGCCGTTTGGCTAGTTGCCAACAGAAACTACGCGCGATCAGTACAAAGATCGTTAGATAAATAAGATATTATTTTAACTACAGTTATATTCAAACACGTAATCCTATCCGTACAAGCCGTAAACCGAACAACCCACATATCGACCCTATACATACAGATCGGAAGCATCTAAAACCGAACATCAGGCAAAATTAAGGTAGAAAGAGGGTACGAAATTCAACAACACAAACAATGTGACGGTTAATAACTTTGGTAAAGAGGACTTAAAGCGCGTTCTGGGTTAACAGATCTCACACGTACCCTAAATGCAACTAACTTGTAAGACAAAAGAATAACTTCCCGCTGAGCTTAAGTGTAACTCGGACACCTAGATGTGTGAAAGAAAGTATACAAACAAGGTCATCTTGATGGAGCAATACATCAATGTTCTAAATAACGTATCTTAAATTAGAAAACAAAAAGTGTACTGAGCATGTATTCTAGCAAAAGTACTCGTAAAGCAGACGAGCGTGCTATATTCTTATTTAAGCACAAGCAGTAGACACAATTATCTAGTAAAATATAGGGCTGGCCTAGTTTTATAACCTACAGTAGTACTTTTGTATAGTATATCAAGAAACAGAGATTTTTCTGCACATGGGGGTGTTCCCGCATACTCTAGTTGAGTGTACTGCTGACGGCTGCTAGTTATTTTGAAACTGAGGCGCCGATC